>NC_138225.1:7045096-7117596 GCF_964197995.2 Scardinius erythrophthalmus | reverse complement strand
CGTTGTATTCTCAAAACTGTAAACACAAATCCATAACGTCTCACCCAATTCCTCAAACATTCTATTTTCAGGTCAATATGAAGCTCAACACTCAAAACCATTCACTCTTGCTGAAAAAACAAACTTTGCCCTCAGACATCACACACTAGCCCTCACAAACACACACACTACAACACAAACTGGTGCAATAAATTCAAAACATCATTTCCAAAACTGGTAAGTTATGTTGCTTGTGGTTCCCCCCCTCACAAACCTTTTCACATGATGAACACAAAAGACACAACCAATGGATACATTGGCACATTTTTTATTCCTTAATGTACAGTACAGTACAATACACCAAACAAACAAATAAACAAAAAAATCTTGTCAGCATCACAGGCTATATTGGCCCTAGCCAGACAGCAGGGGTCAAATCTTCTTGCATGCCTGTTTCCACCTTCCTCATCCTCCTCCTTCACCTCTTCCTCCACTCCCATCTACTCCTCCTCCTCCGCCTCCTTCATGTCTTTCTGAATCCATTGTTCCAAAACCCAATGAACTGACTCTGGCCCTTTCATCTATCTATTGAAGGTTCTGATTGGTGTGTGAACAATTTTGACACGTAGTGTTTCCACTTGGGTAATTGTGTCTAGCTGAGCTGAAGCTGTGCTGACTTGAGTGAACAACATTGAATGCTAGTGCTTTCTAAATGACAACATGATGTAGGCAATGAGAAATGAAGGGATTTGTGTGTAGAGTTTTGCAATGACAGTTCAACAAATCTGACTCACGTGTCAAAACAGGGGAATAGTGTTTATAGTTCAGGGAAATGGGTGTGCTTTTTGATAAATGGCGTAAATTTTAGTTCAAAAGCCTGGTTAGTGTTTGAGCAATCAAGAAAAACTGTAAATATGAATATTTTTCTTGCACAAACGCTTCACTTCAGAACTGTGAAACAGTGCACCCCCTGTCTTTAATGAGCGGCACTGCCGTTAAATGACGTTAAGCTGTCATGATAATCAGCACGTAGACACAAGGCATGAATGAAACACTATAATGAGAATTATCCGAGAACAATGACCCACATCTCGCTAACAAACCAAGAACTCTGATGCACGCTGTTCTGCCTGTCAAGTTGCATCTGTTGCCATTGCAAAAACACAAGCTCAGTCAAACATGGTCATGAGAACTGTTCACTTCTATTAGGGAATCTACACTCTACAGTCAGACCAGATTAACCCTTTTAAAGCCTGACATATGAAAGTTTGCATATGTGTTTTTGTTGAGTATCATATTTGATACATCATATTTTGTGGCTCATATTTATGAAGCTCAGACTCCAGAAGGAAAAAACACAGAGTCCCAAAACTCCAATGTTAAAATCTTTATAACAGCATAGACTATTTAGGCTACATAAAATGCACATAAATATCAGTTGTCACTCTATATCTCCCAAAAATATATCTTATTAAGATGATATTTAAATGCTTAGTTTTCTGATCAAAGCTCTGTAGTTTTTACTGTGGGAAGCAAAACAATGATGATTGAGAGAGGACGAAATAAATGTTCCTCAAAAACCTGATGTATCGTATCTGCTTCTCATATTTTAGCATGGCTAATCAAGTAAATCTAAGTGCTTCATTACAGTAAGTGTTCATACTTTAAAAATGCATTAAAATTTCACAGCAAAAAAGACACGTGAACCATGACATGACGTGTATAAAAATATGATACTGTATAAACTCCATCCATGAGAGCTCCAGATGAGTCTGCGTTGGTTCACAGTGACTGATGCAGCCGTAATGCTGCTGACCTCCTGTTTAGCGATAACAGAATTGCACTAATCTACTTTAATAACGAAATGCATGTTTTAAGATCAGACACGTTTAGCTTGAAGAAGCAAGTACAATGTTAATGTCACCACATACCAAGCTGCATTGCTCCACACCACTGAAACCATAAGTCATACTGCTCAAAATTCACACCCACGAGAGCATTCACTCTCATACCTGTGAGTGTTTGAGCGTTAATTTTAGTAAGGTGACGCAAAGCCTATGCGGCCCTTCCTAAAGTAAACATGTCAGGCCTGAGCCAGGGATTCCAGACCTGAGGCTTCACCCGGCAGCAGACATTCCTCCGCTCGTGCTCACCGAGAAAACCCAGAAACCACAGAGGGTGAGAAATGAAGGCGGAAGCGCTCGTTCATATCGTGAAGAAGCTGATGACAGACACACAGGAGAATTAGCCCTTTTGCGGTAACGACCTCTTCCACAAGGATTCCTCCTAAAAGTTCACGCCATTTAGATGTTGTAGTGCATCTCAAGTGACCCGTACACCAACCAACTAGCCATCAGCTGCAAGTTAAAACAAATAAAAAACTGCATGTCTGGACTATGGGCTAGCTCGGTTTTCCTGAGATCCCAAATGGAAGTTCTTGACTAAACTATGCCGCCAGTATATGTGCTTAACTAAAGAATTATTTTTTAGTCTTGAGAAATCCCACAATGTGTCACTGCCGCAATAGGTACATTGGAAATGAGACTCAATAGTGTATATCAGAAATGAGTCTAACCAAGTTTAATCAAAAACTGGATTTGCTAAACTCTTAGTTTTTAGTGTTGAAGTATTGACTCATCACATCAAACAACTTACTGTAAAATTATGCATCAAGTTGAGGCAAATATTCCTAGAACACCATGCACCAATTAGAATTTTCAGAGGAAGTGAGTAAATGCATGCTTCAGCATTCTTGAGTCAGTAAATGTGAATCTACATTGAAAATAAATGTTGTACAATTTACTTTTAAATAATTTTCACTCAGAAACTGCTAAATTTCCTCAAATAACTGCAAAGAAACAGCAAGTGAAACATTGACTTTAAGGGATAGTTCAATCAAAAATAAACATTTTGGCATCGTTTACTCACCCTCATGTTATTTTAAACCTGTATACATGTCTTTGTTCTGTTGAACACAAAAGAAGATATTTTGAAGAATTTTTAGAATAACTTAACGGTGAGTAAATGATGACAGACTTTAGATTGATGGGTAATCAGAAAGACTAAAATTGTATTTTCTGGTAACATACCAGACATATTTTATTAACAACTTTGAAAATATTTGTTTTACATTGTACATGGCTGTACAGTGACTGACAACTCATACGGTAATAATAAGGTTTATGTGAAAAGCCGCTGTTATTAATACAACACGAGTTGTTTCTTTCTGCCTGTGTTTTTCAGAATATGTTGACAATTAAAAAATGATATGCTTTTGGACATGCTGCTTTTATATCAGTTATACTGAATGAAAGGTAATTACATCAAGAAATTATTACAATCATCATCTACGACTGCAAAAACACTAATTAATCCTGTAAATTTAATGATTAAATAAAATTACATTTATTTTATGTTGAATTAAATACATTAATGCAAAATTAAATAGATAAATAAATTGAAATATTAATATTTTGACATCACAGTTGTTCATATTAAGTCAGCTGTTAATATAAGGCTGAATGATGTGATGCTATTAAGTCATTAAAAAAATGCAATTTGAGCAAATTAATTTAATACACCTCTTCTATGATTAACATGTTTTCGTATTAAAACTCATTTTGATATTCTTTATGGGGCTTACAAGTCTGGGTGTTGTAACTGTACAGACAAAAAAAAAAAATGAAAGAGGAGGAAATTAATTAGCTACTGGGAAAAAGCTCTTGGTACTTCACAGCTGCTTATTCGCCATGCTGTCACTGTCATGAAACCAACCAGCTTTAGTTGTGCTGCCTTTAAGTGTGTTTGACTTGAAGCTGTGCTGTGCAGACTGATCGGTGTATGACATCAAAGTATGGCAAGAGCTATAAGAAAGAATCTGTCTCATTCTGTTTTTCACCTATTATATGCGGGTAGGCCTATACTGTATATGCCTATGGGATACACCTATCCCAATTTTTTCATTTGAAGAGAAAATGCCCCCCCCCCCCCCCCAACCACACTCCCACCACCCACGTAAACTGCCAACCAAACTATGCTGCCAGTATATGTGCTTGCCCAAAAATTTCTTTTTAAGTCTTGAGAAATACCTCAATGTGTCACTGCCACACTAATAGGTACCCCATAGTAATAGGTTAATGCCAAACCCCACTCCCACCACCCACGTAAGGCATCAACCTACCGGTAAATTAAAAAATACCAAGGCCATTTATTCATGAAGGTAATCTGTAGAGTTTAACTGGGGGTTTAAACATCTCAGAAACTTTAAAGGTTCGATTAGAAGCGCAAATGGAATTTTCACTCAATAAATAAATAGGTTAATATAGCAAGTAAAAGTGTAGACCTGAGAGAAAAAAAAAAGAAAAAAGAAATGCAAGTAAAAGTGTTGATAGCAAGTAAAAGTGTTGACTGCATACGTCGAAGAGAACATTACAAAAATGTAATTATTTTTAAATCACTTATATTTAGATATCCTAATTATAGGCTATCCTTAAAAAACTGGCTTGTCTGAGCATGGTATCAAATGAAAGAAATGTAGCGCGCCTCAACATTCCATAGTTTAAATGACGTTAATGAATAAATATTAAAAGTTCACAGTCTACTCATTGATGTATAGGCTCACACATTTAAAGAATACGGTTTTAAATAGCTAAATAAATGTAAAAAAAATAATTTAATTTAAAATATTGAAAAGTGCATCTTGTTTGTTTTTTATATCATCTTTTTTTTTTACTGAACTATCCGAGGTCAAGCATAGGCTATTTGGCTCCCCCGAGTATATTAGCTGCTGTCATCTGAGCTCATCTTAAGTTAAAACGTGGGATTTTTTAGTCAAAATGTATTTTCCGTGTCGAGTGAAGGGTGTGGCCATTTCTATGGGCGTCTCTTAAAAGCAAAATATATAAAAACCTCACGCTGAAGTTAGAGAACTCACTTTTGAGAACCAGAGACACAGAGCAAGCAACGAATATAGCTTACTGGAACTGACCTGATCTAACAATGTTCTCCAGATCAGACAGCATGGTCCTCTCATTACCGACAAACGCTTTCTTCCCGCCGCAGCAACAGTTCGGCTTCGGACCGATGGAGCCGCGCAACACCGAGCCGGAGATCTTCACTTTCGATCGGATCCCGGAGCCGCAGCGGCACGCGTTCAATCCCCGCGGAGCTCCGCAACGCCCGCGCAAGAGAAACACCCGCGTCATGTATCCCTCCAAAGTGCGCAAATATCTTCCACCGGCCGAGAAGAGCCCAGCCAAACGCTGGCTGATCGCCCTGTGCCTGGTGGTGTTCCTGCAGATCTACACGGAGGAGGGATCCGTTGAGACGATGCAGAGTGAAGCACCAACCTTCACCGATGCCACAGCGTACAATGTCCTCGCTTTCCAGTCTGCTGAGGAGCAAGCCAGACAGATGATGGGCAAGTTTCCTGAGGACTTCAGCCAGTCCTGCAGCAAGGAAGAGGAGAAGAAGGAAAGCTCTTGGCTCCTGAACACTACATGCCCAAGCTCAAGCTTGGAGGAAGACTTCACCACTCTCTACCAGCAGAGCCGGAGGAATGGATACGTGGTGGCCCTTCTCTACCCTGTGTATCACAGACTCGGCACAGAGAACTGAACGAACTCAGAATCAAGTTTGTGGACTAACCAAGACAAGTCAATGACTTTGAAGCTTCTCGGAGAAGAGAAATAGGCTCCCGTGGTTCCTGGTGGTGCCTGAAGAACTCATCTGGTCCAGCTGGACCTCACAGTGTGATGAAAAACACAATCTGAGAAGACATTCGATGGACTTGAAACTTATAATGGAATGAAACTTGAATGGCTCATTTAGATTTACTTGAAAATGTTTCACTTGAAAGTGTATAGATTTACCTTGTAGCCTCACAAGTAGACCTGTTATATGTTTAAACTAATGAAAGTGTCACGATGAACATTTGTGTTGCTGAATGCTGCCGCTCGCAGAAATACTTGAATCTCACATTGATCATTTTATGTTATATGAAGAACTATTTGCTGTAGATATTTATTTAATGATATTTATTTATTGTTATTGACTTATTTATTTCCTATTGCCTTATGAAAATAAACTGACATTTGCATCTTCAATTCTTTACTTTTTTTCATTGTCTTCATGGAATATTATTAGTTCTAATGAGCTGTGGTCTCACAAACTTGGCTCAAAATAGAGTTATTCCTCTGTGCCACCTCTGAAAGTACAAGAAATATGATTTATATGACACATGTGTGTTGTACATTGCATGTTTAAATGCATGAACATTTATGCTGATATGGCTCTTTAAAAAATCTGATTTGATTGAAATATTAGAACAGAAATACTTTGCTATAACTTCTCTACAATTTTGAGTTTATTATTAAAGTCTTAGAGATAATCATTGTACACTATGAATATAAGATCATTTATGGGCAGTATAAAGGTGAAAATGTATGGGTAGCATAATGTTCATATATTGAATAAAGTTACAATCATCACAATAATGCTTTGTGTTGTTCTTCACTTTCATTACATATTCAGATGTGTTTCATCAAATTATTATACATAAAAAATATTAATTACTTAACTACTCTAGCTTCATTAGGTTATTGAATGTGATTTAAAGGGTCCAGATCAGGCATAAATATTTCAGCTCCTTAAAGTAACAACTGAATATGTTACGTTTTTAGAATGTGTTTTTACCAAAACACGACACTGGCACATACTGAAAGATTACATCATGAGTGAGCTTTAAGAGGAAATACCATGTTTTGTCAATCGAATGCATCATACCTTAATTTGGATAAAAATGAAATAAGAGGAAATGACCAGATCATCAATAGTCATGCAAAATGAGGTCAGTTTTTCATCAGCATTACTATTACAATCATTTCTGCAAAAACTGCAATACTATAGGAATATTAAAATAATAGTAAATGTGGTACTCTGTTAAAACAAAAAACTGCACTCTAATTTTTATATTTAAGGTAAAAAATAATAATAATTGAGCCAGAACTTGTTTGTTTCAGGCATCATATCATATCATTTAAATGACACTGTGTATATATATATATATATACAGTATATACAGTATATTCCAGAAATGAAAAGCTACACACTCCATCAATTAGGGTTAGAAGAACTGTTACCAAACATATGCTAGAAACATAATAATCACTGCAATAATGATCCAATCACAAATTTAAATCCAAACTTAGACTTTTTTGCTGTAAATATACTGTAAACAATTGAATTTAATAGAAATTACATTTAATTATATATGTTAGATTTTATATTGTAAGGTAACATGTTTTTTAATACAATTTGTACTTTTTCCTATCATTTTTACAGTGTATTGTCATACAAAATGTGTTCTCTGATTTTGTCCATTTCATTTGGTTGTTAGACATGTATTTGGCGGAATATTACACAGTGCATGCACTCTGCATTGTCTGGAATATTCATTTGAATGTTTTATTATTTGAAAGTTGCTTCTTATAATATTTGCATGCCTTCAAAACGAAATGTGGTGAAAATCTAGGCCTTACGGACTCATAAACTCTGTAGAAGCATGTATATTATCAGTCATATTTGTGTTTACAAGCATTTGACCTGTCGGAAGTTGTGGTCAGCAGCCCACGAGGAAACCTTCTGGGAGATTCCCAGATACACTTCCTCTCTAGTCCACATAATAAACCACTAACTTTCCACAGCCACAAATTCAAATACACGATATGGTTTACATTTTAACTCCCCCTCAGACCAAACACACACTCGCCCTGCGCATGCAAACCTCCTGGTTTCCCTTGTTCTGTCCTTTCATCCCTGCTCTCTCTCTCTTGACATTCCAGAGCCGTGAGTAACATGACACCACATGCTCTGAATGAATCCCGCCTATTGAAACCGGAGATAAGTTACTTGAGATTGAGAAAAAAAAAATACTTTGAAGAAAAGGAGAATTCCTCTTATGGCCAAGGTGTGTTCAGCCTGTTGGGGCTTGATCAAAGACATAACATACAGAGCGTCCAGATCGTACCTTGACACGCACCTGCTCGCACAAAGACACACACTGCCTGTAGAAAGGCCAGAGGTGTTCCTGCAGTAGAATTAAGTGCACGTGTTTGGCTTCAAATTTGTGCCGAAGTGTCATTTCCTGTTTGTCCGATCAGACCTCGGTGCGACCTCGAGAGAGTGTAGAGATGCTTCAGAGTGCATAAACAAACTCAGGCCAAATAAATAATGTTCTTTACCACAAATGTTGAAGAGCTTTAAATCTCATTCATCCATCCATTATCCAAACCGCTTTATCCTTATTCGGGTTGTAGGGGGCTGAAGCCTAACCCAGCATCTTGATCCACAGGTGGGGAAAAACCCTGAATGAATGGGCTCACGCACAGACACATTCACACACGCAATGTATAGTGTCTCCAATTGACTTATTGGATTGTGGGGGAAACCGGAGCACCTGGAGGAAACCCTCAACACACAGAAAGGCCTCCTGGTTGAGCCCGGACTCAAACCTGGGATCTTCTTTCTGTGAGGCAATAGTGCACTGAACCACTGTGACATTTTAAATCTCAATTTTCAATTTTATTTTAATATTTTTTAATTAGCTGTTGGTAACGCATTAAAAGTAACGGAAGTTACGTAATCAGGTTACTTTATTCAAATGTACAAAAACTTGTTACTTTTTTTTTCAAATAAGTAATGTAAGTTACATTGTTTTCCCATTTATTGACTGACTGACAGCTCAGAAAACTGAGAGAAATCGGTGTGTGTGAACATGATGCTTATTCTTGATCTAGACAACAATAACGTGAGCATGCATTTACTCATCTCGCTTGCACAAAGACCTCCTCAAAATGATTAAAAAAAAGTTAAATACAAACTCAGAATATTATAAACCTGCAATAATTCAATATGTTAATATATTATTCAATCTCAATCTATTAATTTCTTTGCTGCTGACTTTTGATGATTTAATTCAACCTTATGAATAAGCCAAAATGATTTCATTTGTGATCACATTTGTGTTTTATTATTTCTTTTTTTGTTTGCTTTTATTGCTTAAGGAAGAGAGTTAAACTTTCTTCTCCTGTGTCTTATTCTTATTCTTATATCCAGAATGGCAGCACAGCTGAAAGGTTTGTTCATTTGCATTTCCTTTTGCATTTGCATTTTTGACGTGAAAGGGCTTTTCGGTTTTCCAAAAATAGAACTTTTATTTGTTTTTAAAAAAACAATTAAGCGAGCCCAAAAAGTAACACAAAGGTCACAAAATGCATTACTTTGCATAAAAGGTAAATAATGCAATTAGTTTCTTCTTAGGGAGTAACACACAACATTTCTTTTAAAAGTAGCTTTCCCGAAAACTGTAAATTAGAGTACTATAATCTTATTAAATGTGTGGCACAAACATTATTATATTTTTGTAGACTTTTAAGGCAGAATAGTTAATCATGATGGACTCTGCAGTTACTTATTTTTGCTATTTTTTGCTTATGAATAAGCACAGTTTTAGCCAGTCATGGTCCATGAATATAAACACAGGAATAGGTTTGTTAACATAACAATCAGATATGGTCATTCCCACTCATAAATCCATAATTTCAGCATGTTTGTAGGTCAAACAGCAGGACATCCTGATTGTGACACCAAGGTTGTGTAATACTAGCAACCCAGACATACTAAGTCATAATTAGGTCATTACCAAAAAAGTCAAAATTATGACTTAAAACCATTATTTCAATTATTAATCACATAATTATGACTTTTCATCTCAGATTTCTGACTTCTATGTCATCACTCCGGAAATGGACTTCTATATACAAAATATATGTGAGGTTATAAGTCATTTTCATTGACTATTATTTCTTATAATAGATTTACCCGCGTATCATTGTGTTTTCAGATGCATGTGTGGCATTATTGCGATGACTCTGAGGTCTGAAGATGACCACTTAAGGACAAGGACGAGAATATAGTTTCATGCTGATGGAATGGTAAATATTCAGGGAACTTTTACTGTATACATGGAGCAACGCGTGTGAACCGATACAACACACACCAGAGCTTGTGACTGTATCGTACTAGAAATGTAAAGAATTAGAAACCTTAAGGAAATGATAGGAATTTGTTCATAAAGGAAGGTGAGAGGAAGCTGAATAAGCTGTGAACTGCGAGAGTGAAATCATTCCGGATGAATGACAGGCGAGTCCCATAATACGTATCGTTTTAATCAACAGAGCCCACAGGAAGGAAACTGATGTAATCATGATTTTTCATTTTACTCTGCCTTGTGTAAAGTTGCATAATTCTTTGTGTCATCATTCTGTTGTAAAACCACTGATTAAAGGTACAACCACAACCTGAGTTTAAGGTGTGGAATAAAGGACTGAAATCATCCGTGAAAGGTGTGTGTGAGTACTTCTGTCATGCTTTCATTCACCGCACTCTCTCTCACTCTCACACACATGTGTGAAATATTGGAGATATTTTTTTTTTTTTTTTTTTTTTTTTTCAGGGAAATGAGCAGATACATTTACATTTGTGTGAATGTGAGAGAACAAGAAAAGTCAGTTTGGCTTGAGTTCCTCCTCGGTAACTTTCCCAATCTTGTCCTCACTCTCTCTCTCTCTCTCCTGCTTTACTTCCTGTCAGTTCTCTATACTATCATATCTCAATAAAGGCCAAAAATAAATAATAAAAAAAGAGAGAAACAGAAAAATAGGCCACTGAAAAGAGACACGGGCCTGTAATGCAGAGCCAGTACAGATTTTCAGAAGAAAATTTGAATGCTGTTTGTCTGTGCAAAACTCACAGTCACGATTGATTTCCAGGTTGCTGGTTGCTAGAATGTTCTTACTTGCTTGTGTGTTCTGTGGTTGTCGATGGATGTTCTGGGTTCATTCAGAACTATCTTGTCAAATGTCATATGAAATATCATCTCAATTAATCCAGGCCCGTAAACCCCCAATATTTGATTTTCTTGATGTTGCTCTTCTGCACTCCATTATGCACCGATCTGTTTGTTGTTATGATGACAAAAGGTTTTAAATGTCACATTTTTTAGCATGCTCTGTCTCAACAGTCTAACAGAGCTCGCCAATGTCAGAATGAGTGAGATGGACAATCAAATCAAAGATGAAAGAGTGAAAGAGTGAAAGAGTGCGAGCTAAACATTTAATATATGACAACTGTTGACAGAAATGTTCATCGAACGACAGTCACTCTAAAAAATGCTGGGTTGTTTCAACCCATGTCTGGGTCAAATATGGACGAACCCAACCATTGGTTTAAATTAAACAGTTTATGACGGTTCATTTAAACCAACCGTTTTTAGAGCGTAAAATCCAGTGATGCACGCTTTGAATTGAAAATATGCTATTATTTTATAAGGTTCCGGCCTTGCTCTAATCACACATTATACACTCATGGGATGAATATTCCCAGAATCCATTAAGGCAGAGCAGGAATAAACTGGTTTGGCAGATATTTCTCCTGTAAATCCTGCCAGGATGTTTCCCTGTGCTGGCTTGCACCAGGAATTAAATAAGGGTGAATGTGTCTCTCTGGGCATGTCTGAACCCATAGAAAGTGTTTGTGTGTAGGAGAGAAGGATAGAGAGAGAGAATGGCATCTAGGAGTGGGTGGCAGAGGGAACCTCCTTACCTCATACACCCATAACATTGTCATATAGTATATCAGATAATGCTCATGGGCCCGTCAGGACTGTTGCCATGGGACTCAAAACAGAACAAAGACATATAAAACCCTTGTCATAATGGTGTCATACGCTTTGTTTATTTAAAAAAAAAAAATGTATTTGTCATATTTGTCAGATGGAAAGAAAAATATAGATAAATAAAACTAATGACAAAACTAAAAGTCTGTGTTGTATAAAACTGTATTGTATGTAAGGGATAATGTAGAGCGAGGCAGTTGTTCAGTTGCTCCGTGTTACAAACCCCTTTAGTCTAGAGGGAATAATAAGGCGTGCAACATTAAAATATTGAACGCGTAAACATCTCACACACAAACCAATCTAGTTACATTTATTACAATGAGAATCAGTATGACAAGGACACCTCAAAGTAACTGATTACGTTACATAAACAACTTATACAAACCAAAGAAAAGCTTTACCAAAAGAAAAAGGTAAAGAGAAAAGAACTAGACCGTGCCAAATCAAAGAAATAAGTAAAACCAAAACCAATCTTCGCGTCGGGGTCCTGATCAGCCTGTCGTTGTTGTATTCACTCTATAACAACCGCCTCGCTCTACATTATCCCGCTTATTACATGGCTAACTTACCTACCAAATAAATCAATAATTTGACACAAAATATTGATTTAAAAAGGAGTTTATTGATTTAAAAATGATTGGATTGCTTCCGCTAAAGAAAATAGTCCGTACTTCCGTCTCTACGGTTAGAATCCTGCGTCCATAACAACGCTCTGTTTTTCATGGCAACGGTGTGTCGGTCTGTTATGTAAGGGTTAATGCCCGACGAGGTGTCCATTTTCAGGTTTTAATGGACGACGGCGAGGCGTGCGTTGCCTCCGCCAAAGTCTATTAAAACCTGATAATGGCAACGCTATCTCACGACCAATTCGTACGAATTCGTACGAATGATAAAAAGTTGGCTAATTCGTACTAATTCGTACGACCTCACTCGTACGAATTTGTACGATTTGTCTAAACCCACGTGATGGGTAGGTTTAGGGGCGGGGTCAGGGGTAGGTCATTCGTATGAATTCATACGAATTGGCCAATTCGTAAAATATGTACGATTTTGCAAAAAAACGTACTAATTCGTATGAGTCAGGTCGTATGAATTCGTACGAATAAGCCACCTCGTAGAATTTGTACGTTTTCCCGTGAGATCGGGCTCGATAATGGACACCTCGAAGGGCATTAACCCGCTTATACCATGGTCACTTACGAAAGAAAGACATATTTAATCAATTAATAATACTTTAATGTGTTTTAGAGTAAAAATCGTGAGGGTTTTTATTTATTAAGTCGAGCGCACACTATTTAATAGTATACAGGCGTTGCCAAGCAACGTGGCCACAGCGAGCCGACCGCAGCAGTTGATCAGTGAGTTTGAGCCAGCGCATCACTTAAAACTGTCATCAGTTCCAAGGTGTACATTATCACTTTTTAACGGACACCCTGCAGCCAATCAGAATCGAGTATTCACCCAGTCCATGGTATAACAAGAAATAACAGACCGCATTGTAGGTTACATTAGAATTCAACCAATGTAATAATGTGATGTAATTTCCTGTATGATGTGATTTTATGATGTAAATGTCAAGACCATACATGTAACACCACATTGACTTTGATCATTTATTGTATTATCTATAATATTATTCATATTTTATATTTGTTATATTATTGATAATAGTATAGGGTGGGATAAAAATATTCATATGAATTCTATTTTCTACCCATTCACATCGATTCACAAATTTCAAAAATCGTTTTTCTAAAGTGTTACACTTCTTTAACTTTTGCACTACTTATTATTGACATGTTGGACTGTTACCCATACACAAAAGAAATATATTTGAAATATATTTTCAGTATATATTTTGGAATATATGCAAATATTTGATATTGGCCCAATTAATATATTTCACACTTAACATCATATATTTTTGTTATATTTCAGAATATATTTCAATGTATTTGGAATATATGCCACATATATTTTGACACTTTTGGGGACCCATACAGAAAAAAATACATTGAAATATATTCTGAAATATAACAAAAATATATGATGTTAAGTGAAATATATTTATTGGGCCAATTTCAAATATTTGCATATATTCCAAAATATATACTGAAAATATATTTCAAATATATTTCTTTTGTGTATGGGTAATCACAATAAGCCGTGAAAAAATGGCACAATGCGGTGCATAATAATTATTATTATTATTATTGTCATTATCTTTACACCAACTAGACAATCTTTACTTTAGGCCTCATATCATAGTTCAAACTATACATTTTAATTTACTAATAAACATTATGTTTAACATTTATTCAAGTCACTGTCTGTTTACATTTTGTGTATTTTTGTAAATACATTAACAGATCCAGAGAATTAAAAATATAATCAATCCATAATTAATCATAGTCCTTTTCATTTAAATATTAAGTCAACATGTAGAACCGGATCTATGTTTCTTAAACCTGTAATGAGTAAACCAGTGGAAACATGAGGAAAGCCTGTAAAAGTATTTTATCTGAAAACTGTTTTTCAAATTAAAGACCTTTACCTTGAGCTTGTCTTTACAATCACACCTATCTCATCTTGATCCTAAAGAAACAGTCAGGTTCCTAGAATAGAGTGAAGTTGACACTCCAGGAACTGTAGATCACTGTAACAATGAATTCCAGATGTCTGGTGGCGGACTGAAAACGGCAGGCTAAATATAGGATGAATGTGATCTTGTTTCATTCGTTTTTTCAGCACAATGAATGACAGAAGGGAGTTTACCAGTAAACGGTGTAAACTTACCTGTAGTAAAGAGAAGCGTTGTTGCTTACACCTGCAGGGAACTCTCACCTGCAACCACCCCTCTGTTGCACAAATGCTGTTGCAAAAGCTTTCTATCATATCTGAGCCATATAGCAGTAAAATATTTCCATTTAAACTATTATAGAAACGGTTTTTGAATAGTTATTGTATTGTGATTAACATGAAATGTTTGACTCTTACTAATAGATATGTCATGAAAATGTCAGTGTAAACATATTAGTGTGCATTTAAATGTCAGTGTTAAAATATGAATATAAAAATTTGCCATGATAAAATGTTTTTCATTGTCTTGATAAATCACATTTAAATAAAAACACACATTTAATAAAACAGGATATATATATAAATATATATATATATATATATATATATATATATATATATATATATATATATATATTTTTTTTTTTTTTCTTATTTTAATCGCATGTCCATTAAATTCCATTTCATTAATTTAGAATAAATGAATACACAATACACATTTTTAAGTTTTTGTAAACAAAAAACAATTAAAAACTGTTTCCTTAACTACTTTATTGAACATGAGCTAAGAATGAACAATACTCCTACAGCATTTATTAATCTTAGTTAATTTCAACATTTACTAATACATTATTAAAATCAAATGTTGTATTTGTTAATATTAGTTAAAGGGGTGGTTTACTGCCTTTTTTCTTAGCTTGATTATGTTTATGGGCTGCAATATAACATGTCTTCGTGTTTCGTTTGTTAAAAAACGCCTTATTTTTCATAAATTTCACCTTTATTGTAAGCCGCTTCCTCCTCTGTCATTTGAACGACCGGTTGACTTCCTGATTCTATGAAACCACTCCCTCAGAAAGAGGCAATGAGCTCAGATTGGTTAGTTCGGCCGGTGTGTTGTAATTGGCTAAACTGCGTCCGGAATCTTCACGCCCATTACCTTTACGGGCGACAGTTGCATGTGCTCCGGACCCGGTCAAATGTAATGGTGTCAATATTGCCTCATCAGTTTGAGCCAGAATCAGACCCAGAGAGCGGTGATGAAGAGAGTCAAGCAGAACCTCCGCAAACACGGCTCTTACTAAACGTTTCTGAATGGTAATTTTTTTTAATTATTATTATTTTCTCAAAGAATTCCCATACGCTGTTACTTGAAAATGCTACTGCTGTTTGTTAGCTTTTGAGATACGCTTTCCCCCTGATTAAACATTTAATACAACTGAATACATGACTGAGTAATACCGTTTTTTAAAGATAGTTTTATTGATAGAATGAACAACCGTTTAACTATTCACAACACTTACCGGTAGTTTACTCAGTTTGTCGTTTTCTTTAGGTGTACATGTGATAACAGCAGCTGAAGTTCGCTGTTGCGATAATTTTTTGAAGTTTGTACACGTTTCTTATACACACAAAATAACATCGAACTAACTAGCTACTATAACCAAACAGCTTTGGCATTGGTTTGCGTTCTTGATCAAATCAAAAAATTACGTCATAAAGTATACATGGAAAATACGTTTACAAAATTTGTACATATACAAATTCGGGTCCAAAATGTTTATACGCATCTGTCATATACTAAAGCCAGCGCTGGCATTTTTTTACATCCTTGATAAAACTAAAACGTACGTCTTAAATTATACAGGCAAATACATTTAAAATGATTAAATCTTACTTGCAGGTTGTGGCCTCTGGTTTTAAAGCTGTAACTGCTTCATGTTGGAGTAATAGTTTCTTGTTGAATCCGACATTGAACTCGTGTAGATTCTGGAAGCTGTCTTCCGTAAAATGCGCAGCACAGAGAGCTAAACTACGATTGTAATTGTCAGGAACATAATCAAACTTAAATTTTAACCATTGTTGACGAACTACAGCGTCTGTAGGAAGCCTGAACACAGAAGACCTGACAGCTACAGCTCTCCACTATAACTCCTCCTCTTCGACAGCAGAACATGTTCCGGAGGGAGGGTTGATGTAAATGTATGGGTTAGTTACGTATAAAACCCGGGAAGTATCTCGTTGTAGTCCCATTCGAGTCGTTTTTGTAGGCATTAAACTTCCTGATTTTTAAAAGACAATATCTCTGCTTACGTTGAACTTTCAGCGCAGCAACTTTGCAGATACTGTTCATGCACCAACAGCAACATTACACAGTATTTAAAATGAAAAAAGTGAAATAGCAATCAACCACCCCTTTAATGCACTGAGAACTAACATGAACAATGAGCAACTCTATTTGTATTAACTAAAAAGAACAAAGATTGCTCATTGTTAGTTCGTGTTAGTTAATGCATTAACTAATGTTAACAAATGAGACCTTATGTGTTAGTGAAAAAAACAAACAAAATCTTTATTTTTCTTTATTATTAATTAAGTCGTGAGTTGTTTTGGGTTTTATTATTGTTATACTGTTTAGCTATTAATATGCTATTTCATACCTCATACAGTGTGACAACCTGCCCCACAAATGGGTTGTTTTCCAGAGAAACTATAACGATAAAGTTCTTAAAAATAAAATAAAAAATACCAGATACACATTGTAATCACTTTCAGAATGATTTTTTCAGTTGATGAATCGTAAAAACAATGACAGCCAATCAGAATCCGGACAAAACTGTAGAACGATATGTTTAGTAGCCTATGGCTATGTCCGCTGGTGTGGATGCTAATATAGTTATTGTTATAGTTATAGATTCTTGGTGTGAACGGCTCTTAAGGATATGTCAATACAAACATTATCTTTCCAAATGCAAATGGAAAACTCACGAATCATTTTCAAATTGTGAATCAGTTTAAATATTACAGACAAGTGAACAATCCCTGCTCAACTCGCAATGTGTTTTCCAAACTTTCCCTCGAAGATCAACATTATTTCCGCTGTTCATCACATGCTCTGCCCGAGTGTTCATTTCCTCTTCTCTCTCCTCTACGCGTGCCAGCGGAAGAGAGGAAATGATGTTACATCACTCTAAGTGTTGTTTAATAGAGGCCTTTCCCAAATACTTCATCACTTTCACATGGAGTGGTCATCTAGCTGAGCCGCTCATGACTTTGAGGATGAAGAGGTCGGTAGTAGGCCCTACGCCAGAATGACAAAGCACTTCCTGATAGTTGTGATGTTTGATATTAAGTGTGTGTGATAGCTTTGCCGGTCAGGCTGTGAAAACTTTACAACTCATTAATGTCTGGAAATGAATATTCAATCCACAACCCCAACCCCCCTCCCTATTTTTTCCCTATAATGACTAGTTGAATGTAGCCTATATTAAACATAAAGCCACCCTTGTTAAGTGAATACTGGTAAAGTGGGACACATATGCTTCCTAATTTCTATAGTTACATGTATTTACTTCCATTACTAAAAATCAACACTGAGCTCATCATAAGCAAGTATGTGATAAAAAAAAAAAAGTTCTGTGGCTATGACATCGCTTTCAGGGGTGTGTGGCACACCAGACTCAACAACCTTGCAGTGAACCGTGATGTAAGTAAAATAACATGACATGACAATGAGGTGAATCATGTTAATGTTATAAAAATAAAAATAAACTCATGGATCGTTTGTAATTGTTATATAGCCTACTTTGTTATAAGATGTCATGATGAATCAGAATTAAAAAAAAAATACATTTATATTAATCTTCCTGTTTTTTATGTGATTTTGCACTGTCCCACTTTGCCAATAGCGTATTGTTAAATTGGGACATGGTATTACTGGCAAACTGGGACAGCCATTCAAGTCATTATATAGCCTACCTTGTTATAGGATGTCATGATTAATCAGAATTTTTAAAAATGACTTTTATATTAATCTTCCTGTTTTTTATGTGATTTTGCACAATAGCAAATTGGGACATGGTATTACTGGCAAACTGGGACAGCCATTCAAGTCATTCCAATGGGGAATTGAGTTCCCTTTTTATACGTCCGTCATAAATTTAGTTAGCTTGCTAGATATTTCAACAAAGATTGACTTAAACCGCTTATATTGAGACGTGTGGCGAGGAGAAGGACCTCGTTGAAGACGGGGAGCCATTCACTTGCACTGGCTGTATTGAAATTAATTAGCCTATAAGAGATGCTCATGAGGGTTCCTCTTTTTTAAATGTAAATTTATATGAAATCAATTAAACCCAATACAAAATATTTTGGGGCAGGCGAGGGAGGGAGGGTGGGAAGTGGGTGAATCTGCTGTATCAAGACTGCATAACAGGTTGAAAAGCAACCAAGTTTGCTCCTTCCTGGCACTTCCCAAGACGTATTGTGTGCTTTCGTCATATTTCACCAGATTGCCAGTAAGCCATGCTGTATCACTCCTCACTAAATGAAAACAATAAATAAAAAAATAAACAGAGACTTCTGTCCAGTGCCAAAACAGCTGAGGCCCCATCGCTGTCAGAGAGACCGAAAAACGAGTCTGTGCTGCCCCCTGATGGACCAAATGAGCAACTACACTAACTGCCTGAAATGATAGATTTTTAAGCAGACGTAAATAAATTAAATGAATAAATAATAAAATAAAATAAATATATAATATAATACTCACATTTAATACTCAGGGTAACATCTATTTATGAAACATTTTCATCAATTTCTTCAGAAGTTTCTTCTAACCTGTCTCCATCTCACCCCGTAAAGCACGTCTTGTCTAGCTTTTCTCTCACCAGCTCATCTTCTGTGTGTACTTGTCAGTTAGATCCACTTATTAAAGGCTGCCTATCTGTAATCTCTTCTATTGCTCGTGTCTGTCCCTCTATCTGTCATATTTCGA
This sequence comes from Scardinius erythrophthalmus, assembly GCF_964197995.2. Taxonomy (NCBI): domain Eukaryota; kingdom Metazoa; phylum Chordata; class Actinopteri; order Cypriniformes; family Leuciscidae; genus Scardinius; species Scardinius erythrophthalmus. The sequence goes on along the minus strand of NC_138225.1, from coordinate 7,098,310 downwards.
AGAAATCAGGACTAGTTTCTTCTGCTATGAATAAAACCTATATCTTTTGTTTCTAAACTGCTCGAAACACTTGTTGCCTCTCAGCTACAATCTCATCTTTGTGTTACAATATTCTTGATCCCCTTCAATCTGGTTTTCGATTAGGCCATAGACCTGCCGATTCTGGCTTATTATTGTTCTCATCATGCTTGATTTAACAGCAGCTTTTGACACTGCATCACATTCTTGTTTCTCATCTTTCAGCGTATAGGCATCATGGTTAGTGCTCTTCATGGTTTACATCATATCTCACCGAGACAATTCTTCATTGCTGTCCATAACTTCAAATCTTCCACTTGTTCTCTCTCTCAAGGTGTCTCAAGGCTCCGTTCTTGGACCTCTTCTTTTCGATATTTATTTGTTACCCTTTGGTCAGATAATCCATTGTCATGTTTTTACTATCATTGTTATGCTGATGAGCAGCAAATTCACATACTGTATCTGCTTGCTCCGTTTCTAATCTTCCTCTTGACCTATTCAAAACCCGGGTGTTACATTTGATTCTTCATTTACATTTCAATCTCATATAAACTCTATTTCCAAGACTGCCTTTTACCACCTTCCAAATATCGCCCAACGACTGCACTCAAGATACTGAAACTAGTTCATGCTTTGATAACCTCACGTCTCGCTCCTTATTGGACTGCCCGCTAAAACAATTGCTAGACTTATTGCTAAACTATTATTATTATTTAAGTATTATTTATATACTAATATAGTTTATATTAACATGTTGAATTTGCTTTTATTTTTATATTTTTACTTTTTACTTTAGTTAAAAATATATATATTTTTGCTGTGTGCTTTTCTGTTTTTATATTACTATTTAAGTTCACTTTATTAGGCTACTTAATATTTTATATTTAAAAATATATATATTTTTATTATCTAAAATTGTTATTATCTAAAATTTTATTTTTAGTTAGCTGCCAAGGCAACATTTTCATTTGCTTTAAGTTTTTCCATCCAATATTTATATTTTATTTCAGCTTTATTTCAATTAACAAAAATATTTTGATAGTTTTAGTTTAACTTAATGATAATAACCCTGATTTGGATTTAGGATATATATTATAGCCCTTGTGAAAACTTGCCTGTGAAACCCAGACTCTCCCATATTTCTTGTTTTACAGCATTTATATTTTAGTAATAATAAATATAATATAATATAATATAATATAATATAATATAATATAGGCCTAATATAATATAGGCCTAATATAATATAATATAATATAATATAATATAATATAATATAATATAATATAATATAATATAATATAATAATGTTTCTATTCCTTCAGTTGTTCAGTGTTACATCCATTGCTCTCCTTCTTCAAGTGGCCGGAAGAGGGATGTGATGTAAAAATCACATTGAACCGTTTTTTTCTTCCCCTGTGCAGCAGATCTTCCGATGCATTGTAACAGTGTTGAAGAACATAAACTCTTGAACACAATGCCTCGACATCTGTAATGGCGTGCTGACTTTCGGATGTGATTTCGGCGAAACGATTGTCAGGATCCCGAAAACAGGTAATTTGTCAGTTTAAAGCGAAAGCTAGAAAAGTTTCTGAAGACAAACTGAAGTTGTTGATTTTTCTGGACTCTTTTGTTGCGATTGAGAAACACTCTTGCGTTCAGACAGATCAGATGAACTCGAGGTGATTCATAGATGCTTGAAACGTTGTTTTGCCAACTTTGGACGCTTTTTTGTTAGACATCTTTCATTTACAGTCGATTGTGTAAAAAGTTTTGAATTGACAATATCATCCACATGGTTCTGTTTTATGTTTGATGATTATAACCGTAGAATGGTGGAATGTTTTGTGGCTGTTTTTTCACTTTATTGTCTTGATGAGTTTGTTTCTGTAAGTTGATGCTTTGTGTTTTAATTTGTCTCCTTGACAATCAGCTTTATAAACCAGGCCGCAGTGCGCATGTCTAACTTTTACCTATAAAAATTGATAATAACTGATCGCCGTTACCATGACTACCTCTAAAATGATTGATCTGTTAGATGTTTTACCTTATGGATTCTGCACGAGGGGTGTCCGATTAGTGAATGAATCGTTTTTCCGAGTCGGATCTGAGTCGTTCACAAGCAAACCGGTCTGAATGATTCGTTAACGAGTCAGACTCAATCAATCAGTCCGAGCGGTTAAATGAAGTGCAACAGTGACTGCAACCGCCCCCCCCCCCCTTTTTTTTTTTGTTTGTTTTTAAAGTGTTTTTAATACATTTTTCCCAAAGGGAATCGGGATTTGTGAAAAAGGCTTTGCCAAAGAGTTATACGCCATGAACCAAACAAATTGAGGTGAATCACAACACTACAAACTTTGATTTGAAGCAAAAAAGTTTTTGGAAATCGGACAAAATATGTACCTTTTGTCTTTTTGTCCGATTTTCAAGTAGGCTACAAGACTGTACAGACTGTGACAAACTACAATCCCATGAAGCACTGCGAACAGCATAATTGAATTTAAAACGATTGAGAAATATAAAACTAATCATTTACAAATGTTGATTATGTATAAAAACTATGTGTGTGTATGTATATATGTATATATATATATATATATATATATATATATATATATATATATATATATATATATATATATATTCACATACAAGTCATTTGCAGTGCTTCATGGGAGTGGGCGGGGCTAAAGAGTTATTTACAGCATCATGGGTAATGTTGTTTTTCACCAGGAATTCCAACATTAAACACGATTATTTTAAAAAATACTGACGGCTGACGGTTTCAGCAGAAGCAAATACCATATATTAACAACCTTGTATCTCACAGTAGCTCTGTCTTTAAAGCTTAATCTTTAAAGTTATCGTTAAACATCAATTTCCCTGTGGAGAAAATGAATGGAGTTTTACCAGAACCTGACTGTTGCACTCTATTATTACTTGTTGACTCTGTGAACCAAGAGTCGATTCTTTCCAACATGTCCAATTCCTAATTGAATGTGCTATTTTACTGATGGGGTGAAAAGGCAGTTTCTTTAACAGACTAAAACTATTTTAGACTTGCATACGAATAGTTTTTTTTTTTTTTTATCAAAACATGCAAAAATGTTTTAGTCGAGAAATGAATTACGTCATGCTGTAAAAGAATCACATATTTATTTATTCATCAAAATCACATCGGGCCACATTTGTATTGAGTCATAAAAGTTTCATTTCATTTTCGTTTTCAAAGTTGTAATTTTATACTCTTTAAAAGCAATGTTTTCATGTTTTTATTTGTTACATTTTCGAAGATTGATGTTTAATGAAATGTATAAATGTGTTACTGTTTAAATTGTGCAGAAAAGCCTAAAGAGACTATTTAGTGGCAGGTTCCAATTGTGACAACTTACTCCTTTAAAATGTACCCTGCTATTGAATTGATTTTAAGAAAAAAATGCTAAACTTACTCTGAGAAATATTCACTGGAGTAAGTGTGACGACTAGCCCCAGTGTATTAACAGGAATGTATTAGAAACTTTCATGAATGAAGTAAAAGAACAACACAGCTCAGTGGATTGCTCTCAGTGAGGAGGAATTGGGGATAGATTGATATGTTGCTGCTTTGAAAAGTGAAAGATCTTTAATTGAAATTCATCAAGTTCACCTGTTGCTTGAGACGTGACGGGTTATTGATGTTTATTAACGATAAAGCATTTGTAACTGAGAATCCGAGGCTCTGAGTTTAATCTTCAGAAAGCCGGTTATAACAGCGATTTCCTCTGTTTTTTATTAAGTGACTTGCACTGTTTTTCTTTCTCCTGTGATGCAAGAAAGTGTTGTGTGCCAGAGCAGAGGTCAGATGTTGCCTAATAAATGAAAAATGCCTCGAGCGTAAATTCTCATAAATTCACTTGTGCTCACAGCTCTTGTTTCTGTCTGTGTCTTATTATCAGGCTCTCTGTTTAATCGTGTATCTGTGAAAGTTACTGTAGACCGTAAAAGTGATAGTTCAACCAAATGAAAATTCTGTCATCATTTGCTCACCCTTATCCTGAATGAGTTTCTTTCTTCTGTTGAACTATAAATAATGGTAGCCATTGAATTTTTAGGGGAAAAAATACTACGGAAGTCAATGGCTACCGTCAACTGTTTGATTATGGGCTTGATGATGGTTTTGTTTATGTCATAATGGGGATGCAAGAGAGTATGTGTTTGTTATAGAGCCAATATGAATTTGTTGAGAGAGGTTGAGTGATATTTAAGTACCACAGTAGATGTGATGAAGCACAGAAAACTACTGTACATCGAATGCAAGTGAAGCTCATTATTTACAATTTTGTGCTTACCCAAGTGATTTCCCAGAAGTATTCCCCGATGAACTGTAGGGGATGGATGGGCTTTGCAAGCAGATGTCGTCTTATTTGCAGAATTTAATTTTTAAAAGAAATGAATACTTTTATTTAGAAAATAATATGTATTAAATTGATCAAAAGTGACGATGAAGAGGAGATTTGCAAAATGTTTCTATTTTAGGTCAATTCTGTTCTTTTAAACTTTCTCTTCATCAAAGCATCCTGAAAAAAATATTACGTTTTGTAAGTTTCCACAAAAATATTAAGCATGACAACTGTTTTCAACATTCATAATAATAAGAAATGTTTCTTAAACGGGAGCTCATATTAGAATGATTTCTGAAGGATCATGTGACACTGAAGACTGGAGTAATGATGCTGAAAATTCAGCTTTAAAATCACAGGAATAAATTACATTTTAAAAATTATTTGTAATTATTTCATAAATACATACTTTCACTGTATTTTTGGTCAAATAAATGCAGCCTTGGTGAGCATAAGAGTTTTCTTTCAAAAACATTTAAAAAAATGTGCCAACCCCAAACATTTGAACAGTAGTAGATCTAAATGTTAAAACTGCACACTTGCTAATCCCAAGTTACTCATATATTAGCAGCAATAACAGTAGTGTTACCACCAGAGAAAAACATCAGTCCTCCTATTAAGAAAGTGGGTCACTTCACTCTTTCACATTGAAATGTGAGAAACTGTGATGCTGATTCGTTGCTGTCATAAGTTATTTTGAGTTTACCGATCTTACATCTATGCAAGGACTCTCAGCTGTTCTCCTCAGACTTGATCAATTCAAGACCATGAAACAAAAGGCTGTTGACCAAAGTCCATTGCATTAAATGAAATACAATTTTAAAATCTATATTTGCTACCCATAATCCATGTTTTTTCCCCTTTCATATGGGATCTTTTCATGCTTGGGAAAACATAGAGGTCTTAGCATGAACTGAATAGATAAGGACTTGAAGATTTCTTGGTTTTGCGTACATTAAGACTCCTCAGTTTTTAGTGTCATGCTTTATTCCCCCTGTGTGGTGTATTTGAAGTACATTTGAGGTCTATCTAACCTGACTAACCGACTGTTGAATGAGATTATTTACAACATTAATGTCGGTTCTGGCTGTGGTTTTGTGCAGTCTCTCGCTCTATCTCTCTGGTGAGCTGCCAGCGACTCTTTCTTGGTTTTGCTCTGCACATTGTTTGTGTTGCATAATTTTGAGATGTTTGGCAGTAAAGCTTGTCAGAGGCCATTGAGTGAACTGTACTACAGTTCCCTAACACCAGGATGTAGGAATGTGAGTGTGATGCATGTGTTTGTGTGCAAAACATGTTGTGTAGATGAGTGAACAGAATGGGTTCACGTTTCTCTCGGTCCTTTAATTCTAGCTCAGTAGGGCAAACGCGTCCCTGCATGCTTGCAGAGGTACATATGTGTGTCAGCATGCGTGCATGTACATGCTAGTTGCAAGAGTGTGGAATTTGGGTAGGATAGACTTTCTCTCATGAAACAACCTGTTCGTTGTTTGCAGCACTTTGTAAAGACAATGTGTTTTTTCAGGAAAGGTGCTGTGCAAATGCAACATGATTTACAGTATGTTTAACCTACTTAAAGCTACACTGTGTGATATTTTCCCCCATCTAGCGGTGAAATTGTATATGACTACCCAGTGAATATTAGTTTCTGTTCCTTTCAATTTCGAGGGCGTTTTAACTCCTATGGTGGGCGGCCGTATTATTCCAAGATTAACATGGCTTCCAGTTCAACTTCGTCCAATTGCACCTTTAAAACTATCACCTGTGATCCGTCACAGCACAGATTTATGTTACAAGGTAAACAATACTTTTTCACCATTGACGCAAGGAAAAGTAACGCAAGTTATACTAGAGGTCGTTCTGGCGTTATGCACAACCATGCTACGGTTAGACAAGCAACTATAAAACTTAGAATTTACACAAATAGGCTGAATCACCTGTCGAGAAGAAAGCAGGCAACTTCGGCGTCCGTTTTAAAATCTTTGCTCCTCATGAGCTCTTTCCATCTGGGAAAAGTTACTCCAATATTGACTTTGGTCTTGCTGATTTGCCTGTCGCGTTGACGTTTTAATTCTCTCTTTCGCTTCCTTGGCGACTCTGCTACATGTCCTCGAAAATAGGCGTGATCCTCCATCAGCAATCTTTCAAATCTGCCGGCAGTCGCGAGTAATCTCCCCCTCGCATTCGTCTCTGTGTCACTGAGTGTAAAGCGCGAAAGGCGAAGCTTGAATTTACAGGTATGTCCCTCTTTGGCTAATGTAGTTTCAAGATGGAGGGGCAACATGGCGACCGGCATTCGAACCCCTCACCTGTATGTACTTTCAATGGCAGATTATAAACTTACGAGAATACTTTTTTACTTGAAAGAAGTAAATATACATTAATGAGCACATATATTTTTGAAAGAACTAAGTGTTTTTTGCTAAGAATCAACAAAAAAAAATTACACAGTGTAGCTTTAAAAACATTGGTGTAGGCCTACAATAATTTTCTGAAGTTTACTGGAGTAGGTTTTTCAGTTTTTCTACTTCAGAATTTCATGGTTAATCCTGGCTGAGTTTCTGGCCGTTTCTTTGTAATTGTTTCTGATATTTACAAGCAGTTTCTTAGTTAAAATATATTTCTGTGCACTTTAAAAGTTGTAAATATAACAGATTATTGATAACAGAGTATGTTTTACAAGAAAATACTATTTTTATTTCTTTTTTTACTTCATTTAATTTAGCTTCTACTTCAGCGTTTAATTCAATCTGTGACTTGCTGTTTCTTTGTAATTACTTGTAAAATTGATTAGCATTTTCGGAAGTGAAAATAGTTTTAAAGTAAATCCTGGTAGGTAATGGTTTCATAGTCAACTTTAGCTTAAATTTTGTATTGAAGATCCCACTTAGTGGAATTTTCCCATATAAAAATGGGGTAATTTGACATATAGGCTAGTGGTGTCAAAAGTACCGCCACTTTGGTTTCAAGTCGATACTACTAATTAAAGATCATTACTTCAAATACTATTTAATTTGCTAATAATTACACTGTATTAAACCTCAATAAAGGAATGCGTTCAGTATAGCTAATTTTTGCTGTGATAATAAAATTGTCTTGGAGAATTGTGAAATTTCACACTTTTGGGAAAGATTATTGTGGCAATCCTAATATATAATGTAAATTGTAAACCATTTACGCATCATACTTCCATTAATTTATGCTAAATTTAAAGAAAATATTTTGTATTTCTTTTCTTTTTTTCTTTTTTTTTTTTTTTAGATTCTCCCTGTTAGCAAAGGGTCTGTTAGTGCTGTTAATGTTTTGTGGCTTTGCTGTGTTTCCCAGTCGGTCACATGAGGCCTCTTAGAAAGATGAGCAAGAAGGCTGGAATCCCGGCACTGGACAGGCCTTTACATGAGCCAAATATTACATAAACCATCTGCAACCTCTATCCTCTCCCTCTACCTCTCTCTCTCCTTCCTTTAGTATGCACATTATACCTGCGGCCCCCTATCATGCAATGGCAATAAAGTATCACACAATTTTCTCTCGAAACATTTCATTTGCACTCCAGAAATTTTAGTTTGAATATGCGAGTGCGTATGTTTTTGTTCACATACAAGTGGGGTGGAACATGTTCCGATCTTGCAAATTATGTAATGGCTCATGGGGTATTCTCATCAACACAATGAAAACATGCTGTGTGATAAACACATGAACCTTCACACATCATGATTGTGTTTACAGGCTGTAACGATCAAAAGCCTTTTCTGATAACACACCACCGTTCGAAAGTTGGTTGGTAAGATTTGTTTAAAGTGTCCCTATTATGCTATTTTAAAAGTTCCTAATTTTGTTTTGGAGGTCTCTTACAATAGGTTTGCTGTTTGCATGCATCCAAGGTGAAACCCTCCTTTCCGAGAGACTACTCTGCTCTGATTGGTTAGATGGCCAGTCTGTTGTGATTGGTCGACCGCTTACACCACATGTCGGAATTTAACGAAACGCCCATTACCATATCTGAATTTCAGCTCCACACAGGCTTCCTCAGCAAGATACGAATAGTTATGATGCCGTCAGTTTTAACGTATCATTTCCAGTGTGAGTCCTCCTCATCCTTTGGAAGTGGATTTGCTTTCGCTGTGAAGGAAACAGCAGCATCTTGACATCTCACCAACATGAACCAAACTCTTCCAGGTCTCAGATACAACTACAGTGTTTGTTTATTTTTCTTGTATTTGAAAAAGGACCCATGTACAATTTTTAACTGTGAGCAAGACATGCTGCTGCTGCTGTACAATATAACATACACAAATTACCCATAGCAGATCTATACAGGTGGAGCTGGGGAAGGTGGAGGGTTTCTGACAGCACACTGTAAGTCTGCTAACAGCAAATACTGCCAGGTATCTGAAGGTTGAGCAACGAGCTCACTGATACAGCAGGAACCAATCAGCTGTGCCCTATAGAGAACGATGTGATTGCAAGCAGATTGAGTTTAGGACCCATTAGCCTGCGCCATCTAGAGTTTCATGACTGAACTTTGTATTTATAATAATTACAGAGCAATTACGCCACAACCAAATAAATACTTACAGAGTTCATTTTAAAAAGTCTAAAAGTTCATTGTAGATGGTAAAGCATTCCAGTGAGTAGTTGCTTTCACATATAAAAAGCTGATAGTCTAAAAGCAGAACAATGAAAGTGTACAACACAATGTCTTCTGGATGATAATCTACTGGATTTTACACAGTATTAAGAGCTAAAATAAACAAAGTCACAGAGTACAGAAGGGGCCAAACCATTTAAAATGTTATATACAAGACAATATTAATAAAAAATTAAAAAGCAAATTGAAAAGAGTCAAATTGTCAAAACTCAAAAGATTATTTTTCTCCTAAATTGAGGGTGGTTCGTAGTAATCGTTTGCAGACAGCCAATGAAGACATAGGCTGGCATTATGCAAATTTGCTACAAGATATGTACAGTTAGACTGTTATTACTGGCTAGTCATTTCAGACAGTTCAAAATCAGTTTTTTGGCACTTGTGGCAATAGCCAACAATACATTGTATGGGTCAAAATTATTGATTTTTCTTTTATGCCAAAAATCATTAGGATATTAAGTAAAGATCATGTTCCATGAAGATATTTTGTAAATATCCTACCGTAAATATATAAAACATTTATTTTTGTGAGTGAATGGAGCACAATCGCGAACATAATTGGACAACATTAAAGGCGATTTTCTCAATGTTTAGATTTTTTTGCACCCTCAGATTCCAGATTTTCAAATAGTTGTATCTCGACCAAATATTGTCCTATCCTAACAAACCATACGTTAATGGAAAGCTTATTCATTCAGCTTTCATATGATGTATACATCTTAATTTAAAGAAATTGACCCATGTGACTGGTTTTGTGGTCCAGGGTCACGTATCTGAAAAAGCATAATAGGGGCACATTAAACTTGACCTCTCAGATATTCAATAATAGCACAAGTGAAATGATTTGAAGTACAGTATCATTTATGTCTGTAGCATAAATAATCGAAATAATCGTCCGGGACCGGTTGTCTGTGATGCTGTTTCGTAACGACCAAACTCGCTGAACTTGTCATAGTTGTAAGTAATGGCTGATGATGGTTTGTGTGTAATTGTCTCTGGGGTAATGGCTGGGGTGTGATGCAGTCATGAAATCAGACACATTCCTGTGGTCTGAGGTTTGGGGGAAAGAGAGAGACCCTCCACAGTAATCACACTGCAGTCAACACAGTTTCAAACTTGAAGTGCACACAGTCTGTCTTAACAACAACACTAACATTTATCTCAGCGTTTCCAGCGCTGATACTCACTACTATCAGAGGGGCCCTCGGGACCCCGGCTCCGGAGAAGAGCGGTGAAGTCTGGCTTAGGCTTTTGATGAAAGTTTTGTCAGGCTTTGGTCTGCAGAACATGGATTTGTTCGGTTTCTTTCAAGTCTCTTTGGTTATGATGTGTCTACCAGGAACTTAAATGGTGGTGTTCACCCGTGCAAAACACTCTGCATCAATGCTAGGGTGGTTGTTAGGATGTTGTCTTGTTGGTGTTTATAATGTTTCAAAGCGCAGGGATGCACCATATGAGGAAAAATTAATAAATCTGATAAATATTGGGATTTGTTATTTTAAAGTTTTATGCTCCAGGTTTGCTGTGCCCTTTTGTAGCTTTGCACAATTTAGCAAAAAATTCACATCATCAAGGCACACATCAGTTATGATAAACGGAAGCTCAATGAGGTTTGTTGTCAAGCAGGTTCGGTTGAGCTTCTGTTTGTTCGCTGATCAATATGTGTATAAAAACCTAAATTCAATCTGTTTTGATGATTTGGTGATTGAATCATATAATGTGATCGTGTCTCTTCAGAAAATTTGGACTAAACCGCTCATATGGATTAGTTTTACGATCTCTTTATGAACTTTTCTAAGTGTCAAAGTGTCAGTTGAGTAGCTGTCAATGGAGGGACAGAAATCATCTCTCTGATTTCATGAAAAAGATCTTCATTTGTGTTCTGAAGATGAACAAAAATGTTATGGGTTTGGAATGACATGAGGGCGAGTAAATTATGACAGAATTTTTATTTTTGGGTGAACTATCCCTTTACTTTAATTCTACTAATAATGATAGGGTTAGCGGTTGGTCTAAAGCTCTCGCTCCTAAAAATGAGCAATAATAGTGATGTTTGCTCTTTATTATTAATGATAGGGAAATATTTTAAGTTCACATGAAAGTTTTGGATGAAAACTATTTGACTGTTTCAAATATATTGTGTGATTCGTGGCCAATAATAAAGGCCATTTCACACCAAGAATGATAACTATCAGGGCTTGAATTTCGGCGCGGGATTGCGGGTATTGCGCATATTTTTTATCATTCCCGCAGGTCTCCCATTTATAATGCGGGAAATTCCCGCAAACATTGATTCACTTTAGCATGTAGGTTGTATTAGTAAATGAATCCACACAGATTATAAAATCAAATCAGTCATTTTAAAACTGTCTGCGAGACGCAATTTCACAAACAGCGTGAGTGATTCAGCGGCGCTGCGTCTTCTATCTCTCGTCTCTCAAAATGGGTTACACAAGGCAATCGTTAAGCGCGCAGCAGGCAGCGATACTCTCGCTTTTCGGGAGTCGGGATACACGGAATTGTCACTTGCATAATCGGGCCAGCATTGCATCACGAGTAACTAAAGTTTACCATTTGCACGTCTTTTTAAGTCTCACCAGTTTAATCATTCACGCGATTTTAAACTCTTCGGTTATGGGAAGCCAAACAAACCAAAAGTGGGACGAGACAGCGGGGGTTTACAGAGCTCGCGCCGCGCTGACATGTCATCTGCGCGGTTCAATGGTCCGAGCCGCGCGGCCGATTCGTCAGCGCAGCGCGGACGTGTTTCCTAGCGACACCCAATGGGCAGCGCGGCGCGAACAATCCTCACCAGCGCTGCGCTGACCAATTTAAACAGCGCAGCGCAAACCATACATGCAAATAAATGTACAAAGAAACCCCTCCTTCCTTACAAAAAAATGGTTCTCTGCTGAAGTTTAGGAGTTTTTCCCTACACAAAGACAAAGAAGAAGAAAGACAAGATGAAATGCATACATTTCTTATGTTTATTATCTTTAATAGTCAGAGGTGGACGAAGTACACAACTTCCTTACTTGAGTGAAAGTATAGATACTACTGGTCAAATATTACTCTGTTACAAGTAAAAGTTGTAAAGACCTATTTTTACTTAAGTAAAAGTACAGAAGTACTCGTTTTTAAAAATACTTAAGTATCAAAAGTAAAAAGTAAATGTTAATGCATTGTTTTATTATTGTTGCATTGTTGTATGTAAAACTTAAAGTACCGTATGCATCTGAATCTATGCCTGCCTACCCTCATATCAATATCAAATTTATTTCTAGAACACAGCTCCAGTAGTGGGATTGAATATGAGATTGAATAAGTTCACTCAATAACGTCCACAATGGTTTCGGACACCCAAATGGCTGTTTCCTAAAATATTGCCCTATTTAAAGTTTTTTGGCTTTTAGTGTGAATATGTTAGCCTTACCTATAAGGTAAGGTAATATTATCTATAAGCTAGTGTGCTCCAAAAAAGTGACAAAATTCGCATTTAGAAGACCAAACCCAACGTTTAAAATGAAAATCAGGTTTATGTCAGAATCCAATGTCAGATTGACGTTGATCTCCAACATTGGACAGACGTTGTATTGTGGTTGAAAATGAAAATAGGGTTGACGTCAGAAACCAACATCAGTCGGGTTCTGACGTCGACCCGACTTTTATTTTTCAATCAATATCCAACGTCAATCTGACGTCAGGTTCTGATGTCAATCAGATGCAGGGTTCTGACGTCAACCCGACTTTCATTTCCAACCAAAATGCAACCCCTGCAACCAAAATCATCCACTGACTGATGTTACTTTCTACTCAAGGACCATGACAGAATTGTAGTGGAGTAAAAAGTACGATATTTGTCTTTCAAATGTAGTGAAGTTAAAGTAAAAAGTTTCCATAAAAAATAATACTCAAGTAAAGTACAGATACTCAAAAAGTGTACTTAAGTACAGTACTCAAGTAAATTTACTTTGTTACTGTCCACCTCTGTTAATAGTGTTAGTAAAGAGTAGGCCTAGTGTTGTGCGTCGATACTTTGAAGAACTGCACATAGGCCTATGTATAGAGGCTACCGAAAGAGCTGTACAATACCTCTAACAGAAAGTATGGATATAGTACAATCATATGCACAAGGCTAATTAGCCCTGGCATATTTAGATTTTGTCTATTCATCAATGCAAATGCTGCTATGCAAATTTAATAGGATGTGGATACAAGTTATTATTGTTGTATTTAATTATTAAAGTTATATTAATTAATTGTGCATTTATTATATGAATAACATACTTATGCATTTGTATAAATTAGGCTGTTCTATTTATTTATTTTTGCCCAAGCATTTAAGGTTGTGAGGATTTGTGTAAAGTTTATATTTAACCTAATGTTGAGTTTTATTATTTTTGTGAGTTCTATATTCACAGATTGGATTCTTGTATTTATTACAGTTTTTCACTTCTGAACAGCGAAAAGTTAATACAAATTGAATTTGACTGTTCTTATTTACAGCATTGAATAAATGCCATTAAAAATCTCAACAGTTTTACATATAAACACAACATAAGATTGGCCCCACTCACTGTATTAATTGTGGCCCCTCTTGTGCCCCCCAGTTGAAAAAATCCTAGAATCGCCCCTGATTGAAAGTCATTGAAGTTTCTGCTTTGTACAGCTCTTTCCGTAGCCTCTATATGTGCAGTTCTTCAAAGTATCAACGCACAACACTACTCTTTACTAACACTATTAAAGATAATAAACATAAGAAATGTATGCATTTCATCTTGTGTTTCTTCTTCTTTGTCTTTGTGTAGGGAAAAACTCCTAAACTTCAGCAGAGAACCATTTTTTTGTAAGGAAGGAGGGGTTTCTTTATTGTACATTTATTTGCAAACGCAGATGACATGTCAGCGCGGCGCGAGCTCTGTAAACCCCTGCTGTCTCGTCCCACTTTTGGTTTGTTTGGCTTCCCATATTCGGTAGCTACTTGCGCGCTGTCTGAGAGATATTTTTTCTCTGCACACATACATAGAGTAAAACCGCCTCACACACAGCTCGCGGGTAACAAAAGTTATTTTTCGTGGATTACATCGCTTTAACAGTCAAAAACATAAGAAAATTATGTCAATTTCGGTCTTGAGTATCCTCTAAACACAGTCGGTTATGTCTTAAATAAGCATAAAGCGCACGTGACCGTATAATGAAAACAGGATCCGTGCACTAGCTCTTAAAGGGACAGCAGCCATATGTGTCTGTGATTAATTTGGTTTTCAAAACAACAAAACATAGCTTTCATTTTAAGGAATCAGGATTAATAGCCAATGTATTTAATTTAGTCAGGACTAAAATACTACCCAGTGTTATTTTACATTTGATTACTTTATTCAGTCTCTGTAGTATTTCTGAATACTAGTTTTAGACCTAAGCAAAAACTTTTCTCTTTTTTTCTCTTTATTGGTATGTGCTACTTTTTTTCAATTTAATTCAAAGATTGAAATCAAGCTTCCTTGAGTTGTGTAAATTCTTTAGAACAAAATTACCCCATTGTAAAAATGCAATGAGTAATCATACATAGGCGAGATAAATGTAATTAAAAAAAAAAGTCTAAACTCCCCCCTCAAATTAAAAATCCCCCCCCATAAGAATCACCTAAGGGGGGATTTCCCCCCCAATTTCCAAAATGAAATTCAGGCCCTGACTATAATGATAACAATAAAGATAGAGTTCTAAAAATTGTCTAAAAATATAAAAGTATAGCAGAGTCTACATCACAACTATAACGACAAAGGCACAAAGAAATGATATCGTTGGAATCACTTTCAGAGCCGATGAAAGATAAAACCCTTGACAGCCAATCAGAATCCACCCTATATATAATATAATATATATAAATTTTAAAAAAGTTTAATCAAACAAACTTTTATTCAGAAAATGCACAATAATATGGCATGCATGAGTAACTGCTGGCAATAAAACATTATTGTTCACATTTTATGTGCAGTCTCAATAATGGCATGGTATGTTATGTAACAGTTCTTGTTTTTACAATTGGAGTGTCAGTGATTCTGTGTGTTTTAAGAAAGAGCCTCTTTTATTCATCATTATTGAGAGTCCCACCCTGTATGAGCTGGAATTCTCAGTCATTCCCGGCCACATCTGCTCTGGCATAGTTTGCATAGTTAGCATAGCAGTGATGCTAATATGACCTGTGGGTTCCCACAGGACTCGGAAAACCCAGAGGATTGTGCAGCTGCGCCCTGCATGAGAGCATCAGGGTGCCGATTTGTTGAATTTATAGTCGGTTCTCTGACATGTTCTAAACATGTTGTTTTCAACATCAAATGGTGTACAAGAAAAAACACAAGCACAGAAAATCAGTGTCTCATGCTCCCCAATGCTGCATTTATTTGATCAAAAATACAGAAAAAAACAGTAAAATTGTGAAATATTATTACAATTCAAAAGAACTGTTTTCTATTTTATTATATTTTAAAGTGTGATTTATTCCTGTGATGCAAAGCTGAATTTTCAGCATCATTACTCCAGTCTTCAGTGTCACATGATCCTTCTAATATGATGATTTGCTGCTCAACAAACATTTTTTATTATTATTATTATCAATGTTGAAAACAGTTATTTTCAATTAATCAGTTGAATGTGTCCTTTCTGAATAAAAGTATTAATTTATTTTCTTTTTCTTTTTTAAAAGCTGACCCCAAACTTTTTAATGGTAGTGTATGTTTAAAGAATATGAGTCTTGTAGGTATTTTCATTTTTAAATATTTTGGTTTACAAAAGGTTTCAATGTGTTTAATTTAAAATTTTCAATGTGTGTAAAATTAATTTGAATTTTATTGACTGTAAAAAGGCGGGACTTTTAATTTATTTATTTTCACTTTCATGTACAATTCAGCATTTTCTCTTTCACTTCTTGTGACAGTTATATTGACTGGAACATTAGTAGATGGTACATTACTGTTGTTTGTTTGTGTTCTTCAGAGATGTAGTCTGCACTCCGGTCTGTTGGCAGACTCTGAGGTCTCACTATGCTGCTTTATCTGCTGCTGGCCATCTTACAAACGAACATCAATGGCCAGATAGACCCAGGTAATGTTACATGCACACCGACACAAACATATGCATCCGTACAGACAGGACCAAAACATTCACTTTCTCATGGTGTCCTTCAGCTCACTGTCGTTACCCTCTCGGCATGGAGGACGGGAGGATCAAAAACGACGACATCACTGCCTCCAGCCAGTGGTATGAAACCACAGGCCCTCAGTATGCAAGGTAATGTACATATGACAGACTACACTGAAGTGCAGAAGTGTAGTAGAAAGTGTGTAGGGCTGCACGATACAAGCCGTTCTGAGATGCTGTGAGCTGCACGCGTGTAAATGAACGTACCGTTACTTCACTGTGAAACTAGCAGTGTGTTTATTAACTTGCCAGCAAACCGTCAAAATAAAATCTTGATGGTAGACTGTTTGAAAATTATAAAATTAAGGTGTAAATATTATTACTGTTATCATAGTAAAAATAAAATTTATTTTATTACTCGTTTTTTTTTAATTACTGTACAATAGTGTTATTACAATATAGATATTATTTTGATTAAAATATATTTTTAGCATTCTTTTTCAAATACAAGGTCAATATTGATTTTCACTGACGACAAAAAAACTAATTATCCGTGAATTTATATGGAGCTAAGCTTTAGGTGCTTTCCATCTTTACTCTCCTCCCTGTTACGTTGCATTCGGAGATCGACTATTTTTGACTGACAAAATGCCGGTGGACACTATGGAAGCTTGTTTCCGCCACAAAATAATAAAAAAAAAAGATAATTGCGACTTTTTATCTCACAATTGCGAGTTTACATCTCGCAATTCTGACTTTATTTCTCAGAATTGCGAGATATAAAGTCAGAATTGCATGAAATAAAGTCAGAATTCTGAGATATAAAGTCAGAATTGCGTGATATAAAGTCAGAATTCTGAGATATAAAGTCAGAATTGCGAGATATAAAGTCGCAATTGCGTCTTATAAAGTCAGAATTCTGACTTTTTTTCTCGCAATTGCGACTTTATATCACGCAATTCTGACTTTATATCTCAGAATTCTGACTTTATATCACGCAATTCTGACTTTATAACACATAATTGCGAGTTTATATCTCGCAATTCTGACATATTTTCTCAGAATTGTGAGATATAAAGTCCAATTCTAAGGGGGGAAAAAAAGACGGACTTTTTTTTTTTTTTTACCTCAGAATAGTTTATATCTCACAATTCTGACTTTATAACACGCAATTGCGACTTTATATCATGCAATTCTGACTTTATATCTCCCAATTGCGTGATATAAAGTCAGAATTCTGAGATATAAAGTCAGAATGCTGAGATATAAAGTCAGAATTGCGTGATATAAAGTCGCAATTGCGAGAAAAAAAGTCAGAATTCTGACTTTATAATACGCAATTCTGACTTTATATCTCAGAATTCTGACTTTATAACACGCAATTGCGACTTTAAAACACGCAATTCTGACTTTATATCTCGCAATTCTGAGAAATAAAGTCAGAATTGCGAGATGTAAACTCGCAATTGTGAGATAAAAAGTCGCAATTATCTTTTAAAATGTTTTATTCAGTGGCGGAAACAAGCTTCCATAGGACACAGCTATAGTGAGTTGTACACAAACAATGTTCTCAATGCTCGAGTTCATGTGTAGAGCCCCTGGTGATACTTAGAGCAAAGTTTCATGTTGTGTCGAGCCTTCTTAGTGTTTTAAAAATAGTTTTTTTTTTTATGCTATCATAGTCTTGCCCCATTCACTCCCATTCAAAAGGCAATTTAACCGAAAATGAAAATACGGTCAAACCTAAAAGTGGCATTTCCATCCTAATTATGCTTTTACACGAAAGTTTGACTCGGGTAGATTCACAAAAAGCAGTTTTTCGACAGTTATCCTTTAAAACTCAAGTGGAAAGAGTTTTTTTAATGGTTCTTGTAAAGAGTAAACCCAGGTATGAACACCTAAGTTGTTCAAGTTTTTCCTAAATCGTTCAGCCCTAAAAGGATTTCGTACTTAGTCCCCATGAAATCAAAATGGACAGTTCTCCATTATTCAATTCTTCATGTGCCCTCGTAATCTTTAATCAAAATGACGTCCCTCCCTTCCTCTTGCAGCGTCATCTCTTCTCTTCTCTGATGATGTGTTTACTGGCACGAGGGCGGGACAACCTGTCACTCACATGAGATCCACCAATAGCAAACCACAAAAATCCATTCAATTCCCCATCGACAAAATCAAGCCCTGCACTACTTTTTTTTTCTTGTCCGAGAACCTGTTTCACTTAGATAAACGTCACAATAAGGAAGAAAATACTATCAAGACTATCATAACTATCATGACTATCAAAACATTTATTTATTTTTGCGGTCACAATAAAATCGCCCAACTCACTATCATTCCAAATAGAGCTATTCATGTCATCTGGTGAAACTTCCTGTATTTTTTCACATCACAATATTTTCTCGAATATTGTGCAGCTCTAGTAGTAAATAAAGCTGGGGACTGTTTTTATATTGCATCAAGCTCATTTATTGCAAAAGATCAGGATAAAATTTCTTTCCTCATGATCTGACCTCTTTAAATAAAGCTCATTTGCATCTGTGTGTTGTTGAATCAGGTTAAACCGTGAGGAAGGGGACGGCGCCTGGTGTCCTGCTGGTCAACTGCAGCCCTCAGATGTTCAGTATCTTCAGCTTGACCTTCGTCAGCTCATCTTCCTCACCGTGGTTGCTACGCAGGGTCGCTATGCACGCAACTCCGGCAACGAGTATGCACACAAGTACCGTCTGGAGTACAGTCGCGATGGACGCCGCTGGATCTCCTGGAGAAACCGCCTTGGCAGTGAGGTAGGAAAGACAAGGGTGTATTTTATAGATACTATAATGAGGTACTATATAATCAGATTTGATATAAAAGATCTGAATGAACTGAAGTTTTGGTACTACACTAATATTAGAAAATGTATAGGTTATATCAGAAAGCAGTTATGCTATACACTACTGGTCTAAAGTTTGGGGTCGGTAAGATTTTTTAAAAGGTTTTGAAAAAAGTCTCTTCTGCTCACCAAGGCTTCATGTATTTGATGTAAAATACAGTAAAAACAGCATTAAAATTTTTTAATGTTTTAAAATGCAATTTCTTACCGGATAACAAAGCTGAATTTTCAGAAGCCATTATTTGGGGAAACCGTGATGCATTTTTTTCCAATATTCTTTGATAGGAATAATTCTTTGATTTGATTCTATTCAGGATTGAACAGAAATAGATTATAAATAAACATTAAAAATGCCTTTACTGTCACTTTTGATCAATTAAATGCATCCATCCAGAATAAATTTTTTCTTTTTTGGCAAAAAGTAGTGTGTATAGTGCATTATACTGTATGTGCAGTATTTCATCAAAGTAACCAATAATCATAGTAATTCTATTCTCACACTATTTTGTTTATTGAATAGTAAAGCTTATGCATAAATTATGTTTGGATGTAAATGTTGTCATGTAAGCAAAGCGAGTTTGATTCAGTGGACACTTTACTATCCCATGAGGCCACGGGAGAGGATTTGTAAATGGCAGACAGTGAACAGATGCCACTAGTCACATGACAGTGATAACATGGCGGATGTACTAAATCTGAATTTCGTTCATACTACACACTTACTATTTAGAATAGAAACACTTTTTTAATGATTGTAAAGCCAATTTCAAACCAAATGTAGTATCTACTATACAGTATGCGGTTTCGGATGCACAGCATGTTCATAATATATACCACAATGTCTTGTACCTTATTGTTTAACTAATTTCTTCTGTACTCCAGATTATAATGGGCAATATAAACACCTACGACTCTGTGGTGAGAGACCTCCATCCTCCCATCATCACTCGGTTCTTGCGCTTGATTCCTGTCACGGATGCCGTACACACAGTGTGTATGAGAGTAGAGCTGTTTGGATGTGCCTGGCAGGGTGAGTCATGAAAATTACCCATAATTAAAGCTACACTGTGTAATTTAAGTTGATTATTTGCAAAAAACCTTTGTTCTTTCAAAATGATATGTGCTCATTAATGTGTAATTACTTCTACCAACTAATCAAGTATTCTCGTAAGCGTAGAATCTGCCATTTAGAATACATACGAGCGAGTCGCTCGAATGGCGGCAGCCATGTTGCGCCTCCATCTTAAAAATACATTAGCCAAAGAGGGACATACCTGGAAATTCAAGCTTCGCCTTTCGCGTTTTTACACTCAGTCGCGCCGTGACGAATGCGAGAGGGAGATTACTCACGACTGCCAGCAGATTTGAAATAATACGGCCACCGTAGGAGTTAAAACGCCCTCGGAATGGGAGGGGCTAGAAAGTAATATTCAGTTGGTAGTCATATACAATTTCACCGCTAGATGGGAGAAAATCTTACACAGTGTAGCTTTAATCAAATATAATTATAAAAAAAAATTACAAATATCATTTTATTTATCAGTGCCTTCTATTAAAGGGTTAGTTCACCTATTTTTCTAATTTATGAGTCAAATAAAGCCTGTAGTAAACATAACTTGACGATGCTTTGACGTTTTGTTCTACAACTTAAACTGCACACACTCACAACCCAATATGTCTTATCTAGTTACTTACTTGAAGCATATGTTTTCAAAAATAAACATAACTGCTTCAAAATGGCATTTTCATTATGGGTGTGCAGTTTACGCTGTAGAACGAAACGTCAAAGTATCGTCAAGTTATGTTTACTACAGACTTTATTACTCATAAATAAAACCCCATAGGAAAATCTCGAGGGAACCAGTGGCGAATTAGTCTTCCTGGTTCTGACGTCAAACCTGCACCACTGTATTTTGGTCACGAAAACCATTGAGGTTCATTCTCGTGTTACGCAGCACGTTTGAGCTTCAGCAGGAACCAATGAGGTTCATTCTTGTGTGTCAAGCAGGTTTAGCTGAGCTTCTATTTACGTTTGCTCATCAAGGTTTATATGTGAATAAAACTGTAAATGAAATCTGTCGGCGCCGATGGCCTCGTGGTCAGCGCGCCAACATGTAGCGCCGTTGCACTCGGGCAGCCCAAGTTCGAGTCCCGGCTCGTGGACCTTTCCCGATCCCGTCCCCCGTCTCTCTCCTACCTTGCTTCCTGTCCACTCTATACTGTCCTGTCACAATAAAAAAAGGCAAAAATCAAACCAATATAAAAAAAAAAAAAAAAAAACTGTAAATGACATCTGTTCATCATATAAAGCAATCGTGTCTCTTCAGAAGACTTGGATTAAATCGTTCCATTCATCTGGATTTATTTTACGATCTGAGTTTTGAACTGTCAGAGTTTTGGGTGAATAGACTGTCAATGGAGAGGCAGAAATCTCTCATTAAAAATATCTTCATTCGTATTCCGAAGATCGAAAGTCTATTTAAAATGGCATGAGGGTGATTAAATGATGACAGAAGTTTCATTTTTGGGTGAACTATCCCTTTAAGCTGCCGAATGGCTACATTTATACATTTTGACAAACTATTATAATCCGATTGTGCACAAGCTTATAGACGTGAGTTATGCATGATCTCATGCGGTTCATGCTAATTCAGTTTCATACTTACATATGGGCTACAGACTGAAGCAGATCGTTTTGGCAGTCACGTTCGAGCAGCTGTGGTCCGTGTAGATTTGCCCCCTAGTGTCTGATTTGCAGCAAGTTAGTTTCATTTGAACTCAATTGCTCTAGTGCCTTAAATGTGAGCCAAGAGAAATGAGTAATTACATTCTAGAGCTAAAGCAATATTGAAGTTTGGGACTTCTCTGTTTGTCTTCCTCCTGGAGTGCAGATGGCCTGACGGCGTACAGCTCTCCAGAGGGCCAGACCATGATGGCTCCTGGGTATCCCATCACACCGCTCAATGACTCCACGTACGACGGGGCCCTGGAACGCAGGTGAACGTCTAATCTAATGCTATATGTTTAGCTGTTAGGAATGCACTGATGTTAAAAGTCTGGCCAATACTGATTAGCCCATAAATATTTATATCATGTTATGGCTATAATCGATAAATTAAAATGTATTTTAAAAAGAGTTGATATTAAAATTCTATACTTTTTTGTCTAAATAAATATAAATCATGGAAACATTTTAAATGACTATTAAGTACATTTAGGCATCACATCATTATAATGTTCAGAATGATAAATTAGTATTAATTTTGAGATTTGCTAAACATTATGTTTAACGGTGTTGTTAAACTATTGGTGTTTTTACAGATTAATTTTAAGCGTGTTTTAGTTGATGGGAAAAGTAATCTAAATATAAAATAATAGAAATAAATTTGTGGTTAGTGCATTTTGTTTTGTTTTTTAAATACTTTTATTCAGCAAGGATGCATTAAATGCAATGCTGTTCTTTTGAACTTTTTTATTCATCAAAGAATCCTGTTACAAATGATCACGGTTTTCACAAAAATATTAAGCAGCACCACTGTTTTCAACATTGATAATAATCAGAAATGTTTCTTGAGCAGCAAATCAGCATATTAGAATGATTTCTGAAGGATCATGTGACACTGAAGACTGGAGTAATGATGCTGAAAATTCAGCTTTGGTCACAGGAATAAATTACTTTTTAAAATATATTAAAATAGAAAACAGCTATTTTAAATTATAATAATTTTTCACAATATTGCTGTTTTTAGTTTATTGTTGATCAGATAAATGCAGCCTCGGTGAACAGAAGAGATTTCTTTCAAAGACATTAAAAATCAGTTAAATGTCTAATATCGGTCGATTACATTTCAATAATAATAAAAAAAAACGGATATTCCAATGTTAAATGATTTGAAGAAAGAATGTCCAACAGGTTTGGAAACACATGTGTAAATGCTGATGGGTGAACAATCCTTTTTTTAAAAAGCTTTATATACATAGTTTGGAGGTCGTCTGTTTCTTCACATTGATTTTGCATCCTCTTGCCACCTTTGGAGTTGTGGAGTTTTCAGGGTCATTCTTTGGCAGAACAATCAAGATTGTTTTTAAGTTCTACAATCAATGCTAATCACTCGTCGCCCAGAGCTAAGTGCTTCCTGTCATTCTCGTCCCACAGGAAGCTGTCTAGGGGGCTGGGTCAGCTGACGGATGGTGTGATTGGTCAGGATGACTTTGCACAGAGAAGGCAGTACCGGTTGTGGCCCGGATATGACTACGTGGGCTGGAGGAACGACAGCTTGGGCCCTGGATTTGTAGAGATGGAGTTCCAGTTTGACAGACAACGAAACTTCACCTCTATGAAGGTGAGAGTGGAGGAAGAGCTGTGGTGATTACAGTGAGGCACTAAAGGAAGTAAACCGGACCAACGTGTTAAAGCTGAATGTAAAGCTTGTACTTAATGAAAAATTTAATTAAGGATTTAGTAAAAACCAGTTTATTATTCTAAATTGTATTTTCGGAGCCACTTTTCTTAGTCAATGAATCTTTGATTATGCAAAAGTCCTCTGGTATTCGTGAACACAAAAATAAATGTTTTTAACTTAAACATCGGTGTTAATTTATTCTATATAACTTGCTCAGACAAGGTCAGCATGAAGTAAGCACTTTCATCACACTAGGCACACGTTAACGACAGTATGCTGACCAGACGTCCCGTTTTCCCCGGGACTGTCCTGTATTCCCTGGGACAATCCCGTATTTCAGCTAGACTTATTGAAAAATAGTTTTTATTCCGTATTTTCTTCTTTCCTAAATTGTCTTTGCTAGGTGATCCTGAAACAGAGTACCAGTCTTCTGTAACCCGAGAATAGCCTAATAAAAGGTTGC
Source organism: Scardinius erythrophthalmus (assembly GCF_964197995.2). Lineage (NCBI taxonomy): Eukaryota > Metazoa > Chordata > Actinopteri > Cypriniformes > Leuciscidae > Scardinius > Scardinius erythrophthalmus. Next base: position 7,074,390 of record NC_138225.1, on the reverse strand, counting down.
CAATCTCGTCACAGTATATTTTTGAGAACAAAATTACCATCCAAACACAATTTGTTATCAATTTAACTTGCAGTTAGTGAAGGCGGGATATCAAGTCAGACGCAAAGACGTCAAAGAAGCGTGTGCATTTAACTAGGATCTTCAAAAAGAGTTTATCAAGTTATTATGTGCTGTAAGTTGTGACAGAAATAACTTAATGTGGTATCGCGTAGCTTTCTTAGACAGAGCGCAGTCCCGAATTCACTTCTCTTTGCGCCTGAATGGTCAATACAGACGCAGTTGTCAAAATGCCAATCATGTGGAGTATCTCAAGTAAATACAGTCGGTTATGGCTTAAGTGAATGTAAACAGCTCAGTGAAAACCAAATATGTGTCAGTATATTAGATCTAAGCATTCGGCCTTAAAGTGACATAAGCCTAAAATACCTGTCTGTGTCGTTAATGTTAATCAAACAACAAAAGATGTTAAATAAATGTATACATGTTAAATAAACCTACTGTACCTGAAAAACGTATTTTAATTTGTATCGCTATCATTTTTTCCTATTGTTTGTAATTTGCTTCTTTGTTCTTTTTTATATAATAAAAATAACTATTTGATTTATACATTGTTATAATGAATTAAAAATGATCATATCATGAAATAAGGATTTGATCCTATTGCCCACCTTCAGAAACATTATAATACATTATAATAATCTTTACTGTTACTTTTGATCAATTTTTAATGCATCCTTGTTGAATAAAATAATTTCTTTTAAAAGAAATCCTACTGACCCTAAACTTTTGAATAGTAGTGTATAATATTTAATATCTTGCTCTTGAAACACTATTGACAATGTTTTTCATTTATGAACATAATTATTTTCTATTGTAATTGACATTCAGCCACTAACACTGATAGAACTTGTACCGAACCTAAAATGTGCATGTGTTCTGGGTTACATCTGTAATGTGTATAATTTGAAGTTGATGCGCTTTGAAGTGTTTGTTGAATGACAGCTTTAATGTAGCACTAATTATACATCATATTTCACACATAATAAAACATAATTGCATGTTGGGGCTGGATTGTTTGCCATAATAGTGTCAGTGTCTGTGGACTGGGGGGTTTAAGTGCTTAATCTTCACTGTAAAAAGTGAATAGTTGGATCAACTTAAAAAAATTACTTCAATTGGTAACACCTAAATAAATTAAGTTTTCTCAACTTAAATTATCACGTTTTTCACGATAATTTAAGTTGAGAAAACTTAATTTATTTAGGTGTTACCAATTGAAGTAATTTTTTTAAGTTGATCCAACTATTCACTTTTTACAGTGTTGAAGTAATGATTTTATATAAGAAATCATATGTTTATTGAAGCCTGGTCACTTTGTTTTAGTTTCTATGTATCTTAAAGTTAGAATGAAATCAGAGTTGATCTTATTTACTTAAGATTTACTTGTATACACAACCATCCAAAAGTTTGGGGTCAGTAACATTTTTGTAATGTTTTTGAAAGAAGTCTCTTATGCTGCGTTTGTACATAATGGTACTTTTTTTTTCTGGATTCTTTGATGAATAGAAAGTAAATAGTCCACAAGGGGTCTGGAAACTGAACATAATGTCCACTTTTGAAAGAAAAATGAGTTGTAAATGTCACTTATGTTGACTTTAAATGGTGCATATTGTAGTACTATGAAGCTTTATTTATAGTGAACAAAGAAAAGGCTTCAGATGTTAATGATGCTTGTTTATCCTCTCTTTAACAGGTTCACAGTAACAACATGTTCTCTCGGGGTGTGAAGATCTTCGCATCCGTGTCCTGTGCTTTTAAACTGCATCTGATTTCTGAGTGGGAGGCAGAGCCGGTGGAGTTTCACACCGTTCTAGACGACCGGAACCCAAGCGCTCGTTATGTGACCGTCCCATTAAAGCACAGGTCGGCCACGGCCCTGCGCTGCCGCTTCTACTTTGCTGACAATTGGATGATGTTCAGCGAGATCTCATTTCAGTCTGGTATGAAATAAGAACAGCTCACCTCTCCCTCCCACTGGTATTCCCAGTATTTCCTCATTAAAATTCAGCCAGAACTGTGAAATGCTTTTCATATCATCATTCCCAATTTATTAATTTCCACTTACACCATCGTTAAAAAATTTGGGGTCGGTGAGATATTTTTATGTTTCTGAAAGAAGTATTTTATGCTCACCAAGGCTTGAAACAAATTAAAAGAATCGTTTTCTGTTTGAATATATTTTCAATTTTAATTTATTACTGTCACACAAAGCTGAATTTTCAGCATCATTACTCTTGTCTTCAGTTTCACATGATCCTTCAGAAATCATTCATGCTGATTTGCTGCTAATAATTATTATTATTAATGTTGAAAACAGTCCTGTCATGATACATTTTTTGTGGTTTCTTTGAAGAATAGAAAGTTCAAAAGAACAGCATTTATACGAACATTATAAATGTCTTTACTGGACATTTTATTCACTTTAATGCATCCTTGCTGAATAAAAAGTATTCATTTCTTTCAAAAGCATCTTATTGGAAATGCGTGCATCACTCATAGTGAGACCAATTACTTATTCACATTTAGAGTGATAAATGTATTTTAAAGTGGGTGTAACTTGAGGTTTAGTGATTTCCTGTGTTTGAATTATTTTCCATTGCAGCAACTAATGTGCTTCCTACCCAGAGGCCTCCAGTTTTGACCCCTCCTTCATATGAAGTTAACAGCAAAGTATCAGAAACTACTCAAATAACAGGTAAGGCGTTGCAGTGTTTGTATTGTGAAAATGAAACTAAATTTGACACGTTTTTGACCGTTTACTTTCTTAATACATGTTATTTCAAAGACAATTAAATGTCCGTTCAACCAAATCATGTAGAGATTGTTTTTCGTGATCCAGCAAGTTTCCGATGAATACAAATGGAGGAAATGTGTCACTTTATGGAAGTAAAATGGGTTGCGTACCCCATTTCCTGTTGACTTTAAATGAACACACCTGACTACTGTACTAACTTTAGTCCTACACACTTCACTTGAACTTTAATAAACCGTCTGTGTTTGACAGAGGACCGGACGACGCCATCAAAGACGGGATCTCCTGAAGAGGGCAGTACGTCGATTCTGATTGGCTGTTTGGTGACTATTATTCTCCTGCTGGTGGTGATCATCTTCCTGATTCTGTGGTGCCAATATGTGTGCAAAGTCCTGGAAAAGGTGTGTGTGTGTTTGTATTGATGCAACAGATTTTAGAGCTGCTCAACAATACATGTAATATTTGAGGAGTGTAAAGTACCTTGGTCTACCTTACTGAAAGGATGAGCATAGCTGAATTTCAAGATGCGTCTCTGAGAAGTTGTGACACCCCCCCCCCCCCCCCCCATGTTTTCCGGGCATATAAGTAGCATTTTTTTATCCCCTGCTGTGGTTCATATTACAAAGTGACTTGTATAAAGCATGCAAAACATTAATTTATGCCGAATGAGAGAGGTACTTGAGCCCAATTTTATTTGTATAGCGCATTTCCCACACAACGGTGATTAAATAAAATGCTTTAAATAAACGTGTTTGCTTGGTGTTGGGTATGTTGTTGATAATGAATGCCATTATAATTTACGTTTGTTTTTTTCTTATTTTTCATTCCTGTTCTTTTCTGAATACCATTAAATTTAAAGGATTTGTTGTGAGGGAAACTTAAATACATATTCATAGTGTTTATAAGGTTTGTAAATGTTTCATTTATTTACCTGTATTTTACATTATTTCTGGATGTAATAATAAAACATGACTTTTGTTTAGTTTTTTTTCTCAACAATGCAATTTTGACCCTGTGCGACTTATTTTGGGAAAATATGATAACACAATCTTTCTCTCTCTTTCTCTCTTAGGCTCCAAGGCGTATTTTGGAGGAGGAGGTGACGGTGCGTTTGTCCTCCAGCAGTGACACTATAATCCTGCAGACTCCCCCGGTGCCCCCGCGCGTCTCCCTCGACCCCCCTTACGAGAGGATCTTCCTTCTGGACCCCCAGTATCAGGATCCCGCTGCGCTCAGGAACAAACTTCCAGAGCTGTCTCAAAGCGCGGAGGCTTCTGGTACCATCCGTTAAACACGAACACACACACTAGCTCTGTCTCAAACACTATTGTTCATCAGTAAATGGGCAACTGATCACTTAAATCATTGGGAATTATTTATTCATTATTTATTTATTATTTATTATTATAAAATTATGTAAGGAAGGCACAATATAAAACTATTGCCTTAAAAAAAGTATAATTTTACGTTTATTTGTGAAATAATCAGATGCTAATATACACTACTGTTCAAAAGTTTGGGGTCAGGATTTTTTAATGCTTTTGAAAGAAGTCTCCCATTCTCACCAAAGCTGCATCTACGTTTATTTGAAAACAGTGATATTGTAAAATATTATTACAGTTTAAAATAAATGTTTTCTATAGTAATATGTTTTAAAATGTAATTTATTCCTCTGATCAAAGCTGAATTTTCAGCATCATTACTCCAGTCTTCAGTGTGTCACATGATATGCTAATATGCTGATTTGCTGCTCAAGAAACATTTATTATTATTATAAATGTTGAAAACAGTTGTGCTGCATAATGTTTTTTGTTGAAAACATGATAAATTTTTTCAGGACTCTGACGAACAGAAAGTGCAAAAGAACAGCATTTATTTGAAGTAACATACAAATTGTCACTTTTGATGAATTGTATGGATCCTTGCTTAATAAAAAAAAAATCGTATTCACCCCAAACGTTTGAACAGTAGTGCAAGTACGTGTACATGTGAGGATCATTTGCATAATTGGATTTTAATGTTAATTTTGAGGCGCAGTCTGGGATTGTCTAGGAAGCATGCAAAGCTGCCTTGTAATTTGGCCAAATATTATAAGACTATAAGCATAATTTTGTTGCCTAATGGTGCAGCCTTCATGTCAGGAGCTCAACTTTGAATCCTAACAATAATGCCCAGATAGGTATCCTAGTAGGTTTTGGACCAGAGCTACTGTGAAGACTTCCAGTACTGAATACACCTCTCCATGATGTCCTTTTTAAAACTAACCTCTCGTTCTATCTTTTACCCTTTTAAAATGAACTTAGTTTCGTTGACACTTGTTTCCTCGAAATTTTGCATGCTGCCTGCCAATGCACTTTTTCCTTTCTTCCTCCTCTAGTCTTGCGTTCTTTAGCCTTTGCTCGCAGTCTATGAACTCCATCTGATCTTGTTACCAGACTGACGGACTTTGCGAGGGTAAGAATCGATGCTGGATTTTCCTTTGCTCCTGTTGTGACACCCTGCAGTTTCTTGCACCCAGTCACCTCAGTGTTTTGGTTGAAATAAAATGACTGAAGTTGACATTTTCCTCTCTTCTCATCTTCTGCTTTTTCTGTCTTTCTCTCTCTTCCTCTTTCCCTTACTCTCAACAAAGCTCTAGTGACATGATTGTCAGCATTTAAAATATTGCAAATCAATGATGAAGAAAATAAATAGGGTGACATTAATAAAGAGATGCATGAAATGAAGGATATGCCAGAATGGTAACACTTTACAATAAGGTTTCATTTGCTAATACGTGACCCTGGACCACAAAACCAGTCACATGGGTCACTTTTTTGAAATTGAGATTCATACATCAACTGAAAACTGAATAAATAAGCTTTCCATTGATTAATGGTTTGTTAGGATAGGACAATATTTGGCTGAGATAAAACTATTTGAACATCTGGAATCTGAGGGTGCAAAAAAATCTAAATATTGAGAAAATCGCCTTTAAAGTTGTCCAATTATGTTCGCGATTGTGCTGCATTCACTCACAAAAATGAATGTTTTATATATTTACGGTAGGAAATTTACAAAATATCTTCATGGAACATGATCTTTACTTAATATCCTAATGATTTTCGGCATAAAAGTTGGCAAATTGTTGGCTATTGCCTCAAATATACCCGTGCGACTTATGACTGGTTTTGTGATCCAGGGTCACATATTAGTTAACTGCATTAGTCAACATAAATTAACAATGACAAATACTTCTAAAGCATTTATTAAAGGTAATGCAATTTTAAAGGTTCCTAATTTTGTTTTGGAGGTCCTTCTACAATAGGTTTACATGCATCCAAGATCAAAATGATAAACACTTTAATTTTCTCATAACATACATTGTAGCATTACCTCTTTTCTCACAGTGTCTGAAACTGTTCGATAAAGGATTCAGTCTCTCTAAACCCCTCCTTTCTGAGAGCCTACTCTGCTCTGATTGGTCAGATGGCCCAGTCTGATGTGATTGGTCTACCGCTTACATCACGTGTCGGAAACTAATGCTTATAATCTTATTAGTCCTCATCCTTTGGAAGTGAAGCAAAGTAGATTTGCTTTTGCTACACAGAAAACATGACTTCTTGACGTCGACAACGTGAACCAAACTCTTCCAGGCCTCAGCTACATCTACAGTGATTGAGGGCGGGTCAAAGTAGACGTTGTTCGCGGGCAGCCAATGAAGACCATAGGCTGGAATTATGCAAATATGTTACAAACCTACTTAGATTTGTGCAGGAAGTAAGACTGGGATTACTGACGACTCGTTTGAGGCTGTTCAGAATCAGTTCTTTCTTTTAGGAGACAATAGCTCCATTTGTCACTCCATTGCACTACATGAAAGCTAATATCTGAAAAAGCACAATAGGGGCACTTTAATGGATTTGAACTAACATGAACAAACAATGAACAATTGTATTTTTTTAACTAACATTAAAAAAAAAAAAATTATATGTAAAAAAATAAATAATAATAGTGATCGTTTTTAATGTTATTTTATGCATTAACTAATGATAACTAATGCAACCTTATTGTAAAGTGTCTCAAAATAAAAACAGAAAACAATGGCTTGATATAAATGACAATTACTGATATGTTGACGTCTGGTTCTCTCTGTAGCCTGTAGCGGAGGATATGCCGAACCCGACGTTACCCTGTGCACCCCACACCAGTGCTTTCAGAGCAGCGTGCCGCACTACGCTGAAACTGACATCATTAGCCTGCAGGGCGTCACCGGCAGCAACATGTACGCCGTTCCGGCCCTCACCGTGGATTCCCTGACGCGGAAGGACATTTCAGTGGCCGAGTTCCCTCGGGAGAGACTGCTGTTCAGAGAGAAACTGGGAGAAGGCCAGTTTGGTGAGGTGAGTCTAGATGAACCACAGCAGGAGGTTTTATAGTCGCTGTCGTTGTTTCGTAGACTCACTTCTGGAGCCACTTGGATTGTCTTTTATTCTGAGTTAGTTGGAATCTTTTTGCACACTGTTTATGCTTTGTTTTATACAAACAGTGCTGCAATGCCTAATGTTTGAGTGTTTCCCAGAAAACCCTGTTATTAGTGACCACGCATAACTGTAATGTATGGCTTTATTAAGAAAAACATTGGAAATCTAGAGTGAGAGCCAAGGATTTTTTTTTTTGTAATAGTGTTACTGATACTTTTTTAACACAGTTGATCCTCATTCTGTTACTATGGTGGCAGATTTATTAATATTACCAATGCTGAAAACAGTTGTGCTGCGTAGTATTTTGTGGAAACTGATAATTTTCTAAGGATTCTTTGATTAATCTTTTGTAACATAAATGTCTTTACTGTCTCTTTTGATCAATTTAATGCATCCTTGATGATTTGAAGTATTTAAAAAAAAATACTGACCCCAAACTTTTGAACGGTATTGTATATATGGGTACTATGATTAAAGTATTTATTCCAATTTTTCACTAAATCAATCAAAATATAACATGAAAATGCATTAGTACGGTATTTGGTATTTTTGTTGTTAGTGGAGCCCATGCAAGCGTGTTTTCGCTCTCACGTTGTTTAAGTATGATGCTTCACATATGTTCATTCTCTTGTCTGTTGGCATTGCTGTTTTCAGGTACATTTGTGTGAGGCCGAGGGTTTGGCTGAGTTTCTGGGAGAGGGCGCACCGTTACCAGAGCAGGACGGCAAGCCGGTGTTGGTAGCAGTTAAGCAACTCAGAGCGGATGCCACCAGCAATGCCAGGTTTGGGGAAAAAAAAACACTAACATTTGATTGGAAAGTTGCATCATGGAGTGAGGCTGCCTTAAGTACTTCTGGGAAGTCCCTGCTTAAAAGTTCGGAATGGTTATGTAATTAGGATGTGTTGTGACTGGTTGGAATAAAATTGATTGGCACGTGGATCAGCCAATCACATGGCAGCAAGCAACTCAATGCATTTAGGCATTTAGATGAGCTTGCTGAATTTCAAACTGAGCATTAGAATGAGGAAGAAAGGTGATATAGGTGACTTTGGCATGGTTGTTGCCGCCAGACGGGCTGGTCTGAGTATTTCAGAAACTGCTGATCTACAGGGAAATTCAACCATCTCTAGGGTTTACAGAGAATTATCTGAAAAAGAGGAAATATCCAGTGAGCAACAGTTCTGTGGGTGAAAATGCCTTGTTGATGCCAGAGGTCAGAGGTGAATGGCCAGACTAATTCCAACTGATAAAAAGGCAACAGTAACTCAAATAACCACATGTTACAGTACATCCTGCAGAAGAGCGTCTCTGAACGAACAACACGATCTTGAAGCAGACGGGCTACAGCAGTGCCACTCCTGTCAGATTAGAACAGGAAACTGAGGCCACAATTCACAATAGACGATTGGAGAAACGCTGCCTGGTTTGATGGGTCTCGATTTTAGATGGTCAGTTCAGAATTTTGGTGTAAACAACATTAAAGCATGGATTCATCCTGCCTTGTATCAACAGTTCAGGCAGTTCTGGTGGTGTAGTGGTGTGTGGGATATATTCTTGGCACACTTTGGCCCCTTTAGCACCAATTGAGCATCGACGCCACAGTCTACCTGAGTATTGTTGCTGATCAAGTCCATCCCTTTATGACCGCAGTGAACCATCTTCTGATGGACACTTCCAGCAGGATAATGCGCCATGTCACAAAGCTCAAATCATCTCAAACTGGTTTCTTGAACATAACAATGAGTTCACTAAACTCAAACGGCCTCCATAGTCTCCAGATCTCAATCCAGTAGAGCAGCTTTGGGATGTGGAGGAACGGGAGATTCGCATCATGGATGTCCAGCCGATCAATCTCTGGGAATTGTTTCCAGCATCTTGTTAAATTTGTGCCACGAAGAATTAACGCAGTTTTGAACGTAAAAGGGGGTTCAACCCTGTACTAGCAAGGTGTACCTCTCCATAAAAATGTCTAAAATCATTTCAGAATACACAGTCATCAGTCATTTTCACTATTCACTATTATTTTCACATCAATATTTAGTGATGGATGCTTACCTTTAACCTTTCACCTAATCCCATGATAATTTTGTCTGTGTAGAAATGACTTCCTGAAGGAGATAAAGATCATGTCGCGTCTGAATAACCCGAACATCATTCAGCTGCTGTGCGTATGTGTGAGCTCCGACCCGCTCTGCATGGTGACGGAGTACATGGAGAACGGAGACCTCAACATGTTCCTGTCCCAGAGAGAGCTGGAGAGCACACTCACACACGCCAACAACATTCCGTCTGTCAGGTGTGTGTCCATCATTATGAAGAACCCTGACATGTACAGACTTTCATCTCCAGACAGGGGACAGATCGCTTGTTTTCTACAAGTCAGAGTCAAGCTTAACATTCTTAACCTTTGAATTCTTCAACTTAACCTCCAAGTTTCAAGTCAGCTCTCAGTTTATGATGGAAATGTTTCAGATTACAGGGTTAGAATGAAGCCAGGTTTTCACGTGAGACCTCTCAGTCTTCAAGTCATGATAATAACATATACTGTAAATAAGTCATTTCAATCTGGTCTTTTTTGAAAACCTGAAATCAAAAACCAACATTGTAAAATCTTATTACAGGTACTAATTTTGAAAATGAATTACTAGCCCAAAAGGGAAAACTCTTGTATGTTTTACTCACCCTCATGTTGGTCTCCTTCTTTGTTTCACACCAGTGTTATTTTAGTTTTTTTATTACTGATATAGTATTTATTAATATTTTGCATTTGTTTTTATTTTTATATTTTCAATTTTCATTTTAAATGTAGTTTAAGTTTTAGACATTTTGTTATGTTTGTTATGTAATTGTTACGTTTTTTATATTTCTATTAAACTTAATTTTTTTTCAGTTCGACAGTTCTTTAGTGGTTTTAGCACGTCAAATTAAAATGGTGTATTTTAGCTTGTTGCAAGGCAAAAAAAAAAAAGGTTTTATTCTAAGATTTATATTTAATTTAAGCTTTATTTCAAATAACGGCAGCCATTTTTGATACAACATGGTTTCACTCAAAATACATTAAACTGAATTGAATGTTCTGGGTAAGTTTTCCTCCTAAAAGGTGTAGTGTGTGTGTGTGTATATATATATTCATCATGTTTTGGTTCACATCCCTGACTCTTTTATTTCTATTTCTTTGCAGCATTGCTGACTTGTTGCACATGTCGGTGCAGATCTCTTCTGGGATGAAGTACTTGGCTTCTCTGAACTTTGTGCATCGTGATCTGGCCACACGGAACTGCCTCCTGGACCGCCAGCTCACCATAAAGATCTCTGATTTTGGCATGAGCAGAAACTTGTACAGTAGCGATTACTATCGTATACAGGGGCGCGCTGTACTGCCTATACGCTGGATGGCCTGGGAGAGCATCCTACTGGTGAGGGAAAGACAAGCTGTTGATAAAAGCAAAGTTGCATGCATGTACACTGCTGTTCAAAAGTTTGAGGTCAGTAAGGTATTCTTTTTCAGGGTGGTGTTCACACTTGTAGTTCAGTTCGCTTTGTTCATTTGGTCCAGATCAACAAAAAAAAAAACATTTAGTCCTGGTCTGCTTAGCATTCACATTGGCATTTTTAACACCGAACCTAAAGGCACAGGGATATGTTCACAAGCTGATTGGTCGGCTTTTATTACGTATATTTCGAGACAGAACTTACTGAACATCCAAAACAATGCTGTGTTCTGGGATAAATGTGCTCGTTGTATGTGCGTAGCTACATATGATGGTATTTTGACCAGCTGAGAACTCGTGAAGAGCTTATAAATGTGTAAAGGAGTCAAAACAGCGGCAGAAATCCCTCCGTCACACACACAAACGCAGATCTGCTGTGAGGAGACGCGGTTCTGATGTCTGTACTGAACTGTGATGGACAATCTTGCGATTATGATAGAAAAAACAGGTATGCTTGAGCATTCTGTCCTTTTTAGGGTCGCATCTTGTGACATCCGTGTGATCAGTGTTACTTTCACATGTCATGCAAACCACATCAGATTTTGTTTAGAAGCAGAACGAGACCCCTCTTATTAGCCATCTCGGTCCGCTTGTTTGATGCGCGCCAGGGTTTGGATGGCAGCGTTCGCTTATTCAGATGAACCGATGAAGGGTTAATTTTAATCAAACCAAACATGCCAACTGTGAACACACTCTTAAAGAAAGTAATAGTTTTATTCAGCAAGGATGCATTAAATTGATCAAAAGTGAAAGTAAGGACATTTATAATGTTACAAAAGATTTCTATTTCAAAAAAAATTATTTTCAACTTTTTTTACTCATTAAAGAATCCTGAATTTTTTTTATCAACGTTTCCACAGAAATTTAAGCAGCACAACTGTTTTCAGCATTGATAATAATAATAAACGTTTCTTGAGATGCAAATCATCATATTATAATGATTTCTGAAGGATCACGTGACACTGAAGACACTGAATATTCAGCTTTGCATCACAGGACGAAATTACATTTTAAGACATTACAATGAAAAACAGTTATTTGAAATTGTAAAGAGCATAAGAGACTTCTTTCAAAAGCGCAAACTTTTAAACGGTAGTGTATGAATTGTTCCAAAGCTATTTGTTTTGACTTAACTATTGGCTGGAGACATCTGTCAGCAGCGGATTTCTTTCTTTGTATCGGTGCATTACGGGATACATGTGTGTGTTTTCTAGGGAAAGTTCACAACGGCGAGTGATGTGTGGGCATTTGGAGTGACTTTGTGGGAGATCTTCACGTTGTGTAAGGAGCAGCCCTACAGCCTGCTGTCTGATGAACAGGTCATCGAGAACACCGGCGAGTTCTTCCGAAACCAGGGCAGACAGGTACACACATTGCCTTTGATTTGGGTTGTGATTTGAAGTGAGTGAATCCCAAATTACAGTGAGTTTGAATGAATGCACTGCTGCAGGATGAAAACTTTTGCATGAAATGCATTATTTCTTTGGAGGTTTCATCTAAAAAAGACTTCTGACCTTCTTATTTTTCACCCTCTCTAGATCTTTCTCTCCGCCCCACCACTCTGTCCATCCTCTCTGTTCGAGCTGATGATGCGCTGCTGGAGTCGTGACATCGTGGACCGGCCCTCTTTTAACAGATTGTACCAGGCCCTGCGAACTTTTGCGCCCCACTCATGACCGATACCTGCTCTACTGAAACAACCTGGAGGAGAACTGTTATAGAAGCACTCTGACTGCTTGCCAGTCAGGGAAGTAGAGCGCAAACGTTATAGCCACAATGTAGCGTCATCAGAAATCCAATGGAGGAGAGATTTAAAGATGATGAGATTTCACAAAAGGCATTCATTCATTCATTCATTCATTCCTTCATTCACTTACTTGTATATTCATCTCCATTGCGACTCAAAGAGCTTTTTTCCAATCCATAGACACTTGAGATTTTTTTTTTTTTTACTTATCGTTGTTAATATTTCCTTTGAGTATCTCTCTTTTCTTTACCTTAAATGTTATTTCTGTTTGTTGTTTTCCCAGAAGAACAGTGACTCTTAAGCCTACTGTGTATTCTAGGCAGAAAGAACCAACTGGACGAATGTCGTATTTGTCAAAACTGTGGTCGTGTATCGTTAAGCACTGCTGTCTTTGGTTATTATTTCATTTTTGTCCTATTTTTGTTCCTTATTTACCCCCACACTGGAGTTACTGTGTCTTGTTATGATATTAAGTGTTGTTTTGCTCTCTGAATATGAATGTTTTTACAGGTTCTTTGGATTTAGCCGGGTCGGAGACTTGCTCTGCCTGGATCTAGCAGAACTACTGTTATAGTTAGATTAAAAAACCCTTTTTGGAGGAGAGAGGAGAGGGTTATAGAGCCAAAAATGGACTGACGTGCAATTGTATGCACTGTTTCTTCCCCCAACTTGTAACAGGCCACTTTAAAGTCAACATGAAATCAGAATGGACTCTGTTTGCTTTCTTCAAACACATTTCTGGTCTCATTTAGAGATTGATTCATCAGTGCAAGTTTCCAAAGAAGACAATGTTTGTTGTTGTAATTTCATCAAAAAATGTAAGAACTTTTTTCTTGGTTAATGTTAAAAGGACAAGAAGCATTTCAGTTTAGATATGCCAAAATGTTCTTTTCACCTTCATTTTCTGCATTCAAGTGTCGAATTATGGGGGTAAAATGGGTTGTTAATGCCATTTCATGTTGGCTTTAATATCCAGAAAAATTGCACCATCACAGACAGACAAACTCAATTGTAAAGGCAAACACTACAACTCTGTGATATTGGCATACAGTTCTGAGATTGCATTGTTGTTGAAACTATATGAATCAAGTCTGTCTGAGGATGATGTACAGGACCCATAATATCAATATTATAGAGATCCATTCATCTTCGATCTCGGTAAAAGGCACATGTTTATAGGGGATTATGTATGTAAGATAAAAAATATTCAAAGCACATTTTTCTTTCTCTCTTTTAACCCACTTTAATATTTTATACAATTTCTTTAGTCATTTCATTCTTTTAGTAAATGTTTGTGAATGAGTGTTGCATCAAAAACATTGTAAAAATGACTTGGTGCACTACGATGTAATCAAAATCTAATATTTCTGTCTTTGTACTAGTTTCTACAGCATTCCTTTTTGTGTAGTTTGTGTTTACTGTATATCAGAAATTGTCGTCAAATGTACAGGAGACTTATTGTTTGGCTGCTGAAAGGTTTGGCTATGCGGGACGTTTGAAGAGTCCTCTGATAGCACTGGGATTTCGTTTAAATGTTGATGGTAGGAAAGCTAGGACCTCGACGCGGTTCATCGACAAGGGCAACCACTAAAACTCAATTTCCCAGAAGCCTTGGCTGAAGTGAGCCTGAGGCAATTTCTGTTATTACTAATCAGAGGTGTTTTTTTTTTTTTTTTCACTACATATTTAGAGACCAAGAATGCATGTCTGTGTGAATGCGTGACACTGCGAGTGTGGTTTTGTTTCAAGTGAAATTGAATTGACCTTCTTTTAGCATTTAGTATTCAATAACAGTCTTTCATTCAAACCTTTTAACTCTCTGTATGTGTCCTTCATGTACATTACATAAGCAGAGAAGATACTGTATGTATAGTAATATATTGGGGACTAAGACCTTTTTCTTTCATCTTCTTTCTTATTTTCCATAATAAATATCAATTTTGCTGTAACTGCATTGTTTAGTGTTTTGACTTAATCTGAAGATTTTTCTAAATATGATTTTAAATAATAATTATCATTATTATTACTATCATTATTTTAATGCTACCAATGTGACATTGAATGTTTGACTTTGGTGTGACTGTAGACTCGGTCACAACAGTCCAAATAATAGATGATATATTAATGTGTGCGTTGGGCCGAAACACCCTCCAAATGTCTATCTTGGCAGAACAGTGTCACTTTGACTCCAATAATCTAAAATAGACAATATGATAACTTCTAGCATCATTCTAGTTCTAGTTCTAGTTTTTTAACATGCTTATTTTTCTTTCCATAGTTGTGCACTTTCTGTCAGTTTATGCTAATTGAATATTATTGACTCCCTTGGCCTAAAGTTCTGGCATAGCAAACCCCCACTAGCAAAAACGTACCATGGTACTGCTCTCATATTCTTTGAACATGTACAGTCACACCTAAAAAATAAATAAAAATGTACAGTCATACCTGCTGAAATAAGCTGGTTTAGCTGGTCTCCCTGGCTGGTTTTAGAGGAGTTTTGGACACTTTTTTTTTTTTTTTTTTAATTGACCAGGCTGATCTTAGCTGGTCAAGTTGAGAGACCAGTTTGACAAGCTTGGCCTGCCTGGGAGACCAGCTTTAACCAGCTACTTCTGGGTTTCCTGCAGGGATGGTATTGTGAATTCTTGTAAATACAATGGTATATTCCAAAACACCAACATTAGGCTACCACTTATAAAAACCACCCATAAAAAGTCACCAGTACTTTATAGATCATGGTAATGCCATGTTGCTTTGGATATGTACCATGGTATTTCCATCTGATATCATCACTGTACCTTCCCTTCTGAAACCCCCAGCTAAAACTAGCCTAGGCTAGTTGGCTGGTCTTAGCTGGTTTAAGCTGGTCTCAGGCTGGCCAAGCTGGTGTTCGGTTCAGACCAGCCTGGTCAGCTTAAAAAATAGCCCAAAACCAGCCAACCACCTAGGTTGGTTTTAGCTGTTTGTTTGTTTTCCTCATAGCAGGGTGTTGCTACCGTACCAAAAAGAGCAGATACTTATGACTAAACGAAATGCATATAAGAATGCATATACATAATCATGTATACAATCTCCAACTTAAGTTTAAACATGTCAGAGGCGCGTGGGACTCATTATGATGTTTATAATAACCGATTGTGTGAGTAATTTATTATGCACACATGAGCGCGCGCAGCACTGCTGCTGTTACTAGAGAGATTCCTGTAGAGTCACGTGATCGCCAGCCAGGAAAGGAAGAATGAAGGGAGGAAAGCTGTCTGCGGGCGTCCAATAACACACTCAGAAGGCAAGTTAAACACCGATAAATGCTCGAAATGACGTTCAAGCTTTCTCTTCATGAGTTTCTCTATCTTTGTAACGCGGCTTCATCAGCTTTACGCTAGTAACCAGGCTGCTTTTGATGGTTTGTCAAGCAAACTGCTCGAGCTCAGTCGAGAATGACAAAGACTGTATTAAGTCATGTTGATTTCATTTCCACATGTTGTGCTTATTGTGATGGATGATTTCCTTTCTTTACGAGTGTAAATGAGTTTGATTATGTTATATTAGCTTTTTAAACACCTTCTTGGTCGTTGTTAAAGCATGTAGCCTAACTGTCCTGCAGATGTGGTCTGACAGTGTTTCTGCAGCATTCTGATGCGCACTTGAAATGTAGTGTGTATGTCATTTACAGTTTTTGAACGCACATTGGTATAAGACTGCTGTCTGGATAACTCAAACTGCAGTTGTAGGCTGTATTAGCTGGCTGTATCACTAATAACTGTTTGTTTTTACTGCGGCAGAACCGTGGAACAGTATCAGATAGTAATACCATGGTATTTTGATGTATACATACCATGATGTTGAAATGCATGTAGCATGGTGTTTAAATGATATTAAATGCAACTTCCAAGAACACCATTGTAAATACCATGAAACATGTCTAAAACATGATACTACCATGGGGCTTATTGGTTCCTTTTTTGTAAATGTAACATTAATACAAAACAAAACAAAAATACAGTTACCGGATATAATGCTGGTACTTTGACATGGTACTAAAATGGATGTACCATGGTATTAATCATAGTAAATGTCCAAACAACTTTGTTACTTTTAGTATATACAAAGGTACTTCAGAAAATACTTTTGTATGATCTTTATAAAAAGTATTGTGGTAGTGGTAGGGGTGTAACAATATGTGTCACAATATATCGTAATACAAAAATGCAACAATGTGTATCCCACAACAATGTGGGATAGTTCACCCAAAATAAAAATTACCATGTGAGAAAAAATTGAAGTTTTCAGAGTCAGTTGTACATTAAACTACAATATATTATGTTGAATATAATGTATAATAATGGGGGAGTATTAGTGGGTCCAGATAATGCTTATGTTATGAGTGTTATGTTACCAGTAAAAAGTGGCCTACATTATTTTAAATATATCTAGCCAGTGACAGAATGCAAGCATATTTGTCTAAAATAATTCTGTATTTTCAGGTTCAGAATCATGAATATATTTATTCTGGTGTCACCATTGTCCAAACCTATTCATTTACACCCACAATGTTATATCAAATTTAGTATTTAATCAACAGTACATTTTTTCTTAACCTTTTATTATATGTCTTGGAGTATCGCAATAATATCGTATTGTGAGTTCAGTATCGTGATATGTATCGAATCGTGAAATTAGGGTATCGTTACACCCCTAAGTGGTACCATGGTAAAGTGATGGTATCTGGCATATCAAGGATATATGGTTACGTCCAGGGCTGGAAAAGTCATGAATCTAAAAAAATAAATATTTGGTGTGTGTGTGTGTGTGTGTGTGTGTGTGTGTGTACATTACATATATAATATGTGTGTGTGTGTGTGTGTGTGTGTGTGTGTGTGTGTGTGTGTGTGTGAATTGTGACTTTTTTTGTCACATGGTTTTGACGCTAGGTCTGATTCATGTATAGTTTAGTCACCCCAGACCCCACACAGACCTTTATTTATGGCACTTGTTTTAAGAAAGAGGAATTTGCTTGTTTTAAACCAGGTCAGATGTGTGAAGTGGAATCAGTGTTCCTTATGACACCTCGGTTGTTGACTTCACTGTGTGTGTGGCTGTTTCTATATTTTTTTAGAGCAGAAATGGGATGGAGATGTTCTACATGTGCTGGTGTTTTGATTGACGGTTGGAAGCAGGCCAAACGTGAAGGCTTCGCTAAAGAGCTTTCATAGAACGGTGAATTTAGATCTCTTACCGTTCAAAAGTTTGTGGTCAGTAAAACATTTTTTTTTTTTTAAGAAATTTATATTTTTATTCAGCAAGGATGTATTAAATTGATCAAAAGTGACAGTAAAGATTTTTATAATGTTACTCAAGTTTTTTTTATTATTTTTAAAAAAGTGCTGTTCTTTTGAACTTTCTATCCATCAAAGAATTATGAAAAAAACTTATTGTGGATCCCACAAAAAAATATTAGTCACAAATGTTTTTGACTGATAATAATAAGAAATGTTTCTTGTCTTGAGCAGCAAATCCGCATATTAGAATGATTTCTGAGGGATCATGTGACAGTGAAAACTGTAGTAATGAGTAACTGAGTAATGATGCTGAAAATTCAGCTCACCATCACAGGAATAAATTACATTTGAAAATATAATAATTATATATATAATCATATATATATATATATGCCTATATTTATTTTAGTAACATTTCACAAATTACTGCTTTTACTGCAACATTAAAAAACAGACCCCAAACTTTGAACAATAGTGTGTTTTCATTCTTTTCATCACTTTTATTCACATTTTTAAAATATTATATATATTGGATTGGATATAAAATATTGCAAAACACATCTAATCAGTTTTTAAGAAAGCTAATAGCCAAATAAAAGTGCAGTGAAATCATTGTTATATATATTGACTGATAAATAACATGCAGAACAATTTTTTTTAATTATTATTTAACTTTTTTACGCAATATGATAAGTAGAAAATTGGGTTAAATCAATATTATTAACTGTTTAATATTATCAGTCTATCTCTACTGTAAATGTTTGTACTGTAAACACAGTTTTTATTCATTTCTGTTTCAGAGACGGGTGTCCTCGCCATCATGAAGTTGAACGAGAGGAGCGTGGCGCATTATGCCACATGCAACTCTCCTCCAGACAAGACAGGCTTCCTCTTTAAGAAAGGGGAACGGAACACGGCGTACCATCGGCGCTGGTTTATCCTGAAGGGCAACATGCTGTTCTACTTCGAGGAGAAGGAAAGTCGAGAGCCCATTGGCGTCATCGTCCTGGAAGGCTGTACGGTGGAGCTCTGTGAGTCCGAATCCGAAGAGTTCGCCTTCGCCGTCAAATTCGACTGCTTCAAAGCGAGGGTGTACAAGATGGCTGCGGAGAGCCAGGCCGCGATGGAATCGTGGGTCAAGGCTCTGTCCCGAGCCAGTTTCGATTACATGCGCCTGGTTGTGAAGGAGCTGGAGAGGCAGCTGGAGGAGGTACAAGAAGCGAGATCGTTACAAGCCAAAAGCAAGGCGAAGAAACACCAGGGGGCAGAAGCGGGCACTCGAACCTCCAACCCGTCCCTACAGAACACTGCCATAACGGGGCCTTCGCAGGAGGGGCTGTCTAGCAGAGAAAACGGGGTGTCTTGGAGTAAACACACCAGTTCGGCAAACGGTGTCAGCGAGGGTTGTGCCTGGGACGGGGACTGCAGCGCGAGGGCAAGTGGAGTCAGACCACCTCCGGTGCCTCCGCGGAGGAAGACCAACGGCGGGTCGCTCGAGAGCCCCGTCTCCCCCGGCACGGCCTGCTTCTCCAAACTACATGAGTGGTACGGCAAAGAGGTGGCTGAACTGAGAACAGAATGGCTGCAGAGTAAATGAACGAAGCTGGACGTCTGCAAGAGACTCAACATATATGCAGCCGCACACATACCATACTTAGTGCAATCGTGGTTTAAAGGGATAGTTCACCTAAAAATTTAAATTCTGTCGTTAATTACTCGCCCTCGTGTCGTTCAAAACCCGTAAGACTTTCGTTCATCTTCGGAACACAAATGAAGGTATTTTTGATGAAATTTTAAGAGATTCCTGTCCCTCCATTGACATCTACGCAACTGACACTTTGATGCTTCAAAAAGTTCATAATATTTTAAACTAATCCATATGAATTGAGCGGTTTAGTCCAAATTTTCTGAAGAGACTCGATCGCTTTATATGATAAACAGATTGAATTTAGGTTTTTATTCACATAAATATTGATCAGCGAACATAAACAGAAGCTCAACCGAACTGATTACCACAACTGATTTGTGCATTGAATGTTTATATTATGTGAATAAAAGCCTAAATTAAATCTGTTCATCATTTAAAGGGATCGTGAACTGCTCAATTCATATGGATTAGTTTTACGATCTCTTTATGAACTTTTTGAGGCAGCAAAGAGTCAGTTGCGTAGCTGTCAATAGAGAGACAGAAAGATCTCAGATTTCATCAAAAAGATCTTCATTTGTGTTCCGAAGATCAACAAAAGTCTTACGGGTTTGGAACGACATGAGGGCGAGTAATAATGTCAGAATTAAAAATTTTGGGTGAACTATCCATTTAAGATATAATAGGTCAAATTCATCTAAAACCAGTGAGAGCATCAAAATGAAAATCACTTGTCCACTGTTACTGGTAATTTTTTTTTTATATATATAAAACAAGACCAAGCCATTTTTTAAAGAAACATTCTGTCATTGTTTACTCAACCTCATGTTACATTTCACAACTGTGAGAAAAATCAAGTTCATTTCTTTTTTTAAATAAGCACCAATATGACAAAATAAACCACAATATTTACCCAAATATAGTTTTACTAATACATTAAAGACATTGCACATTGACCTGTTGAGGGTTGACCTAAATTAATCTTTCAATCAATTCATTGGGACACAGTTTGAACTCATTTTAACTTTTTGCAATTTTTGCTTCTGAAGTTTAATTCAGAAATGCTATTAAAATCATCTTAACCTAATGACCCACACAAGTTGTGAGACAAGGATTACAGTCTGTTTTTTGACTTAAAATAAAGACTTAATATGTGTGACTTTAAAAGAGTTTGATTTGGTGCAAAGGTTGTACAGACTACATTTACATTTATTTTCAGGACATTCTGCCAAACTTCTTTGTTTGTGTTCATGAAAGCAAGACAGTGTGGGTTTGGAACGACATAGGAATGAGTAAATGATGACGGCGTTTTCTTTTTTAGATGAACTGTAAAGTCTCGTACTTAGCTTCATGTTGGGGTTTTCCTAGAAACTCATGTTGAAGTGGCTTGCCAGTTCTTATTTTATTTTTAAATTGACGTCTTACTTGTTGAACAACACTGTGAATCCTTTTTCACAATGTTGGTCTTGATAAAAAATAGAATAGCGGTACAATATGTGTTTTCAGAATCAAAATCATCTTGAATGTTAAATATTACAGTGCCAAAGCTGGTCTATGGTCATTTGTAATATTTTTTCAATATTATGTAGCAACAAAATTAACAAAAGCAAGTTTTTTATTGTGCATTTTAGGATGTCTACAATCGAACCCGCCAAAAACAGAATTGCCAAAATGATATCTAACTTTAAAGTATGTAAAAGTGTCTGAGACAATGAAGTTATCTAATTAGACAGCTAACGTGTAATCTTCGGCCAATGGATCTTTTTTCCAAGCAATGTTATTAATTTTTATGCTAAGCCTTGCTATGCTTAATTATATATTATCATACTTGCCAATTAGCTTGTGAATGCTTTGCCTTGCTTTTTAAAACGGACCAATTATAGTCATCATACTGTGACCAACATTTAATTCATTAATACATTAATTTAATACAATACACACAGCTCTCGAATTTATTTATGGCTTTTTCAAAATGCATTTTTTAATGGTACGAATTGTGTGCAATCCTGTAATCATATCTGGGGAGGTATTGCCTACAGTAACACTAAATAGGGTCCTTGACTGGTCAACCACAGTGCCTTCAGATTTCATATAAAACACTGTGTTAGAATCCAAAATAAAATGGGAATAAAATAAATGGGAAACAGTTTGTGTATTAACACGGTCCGTACTGCAATACCGTGAAAATAAAAGCTGAAGCTGTATTGCAATAACCAGTGTGTCAAAACAGGCACTGAAATGACATTGGGTAAAATATTTAATTTGAAGGAAACAAGAATGTAATTTTTTTTAAGGAGTCAAATAAAGATGAGCATCGAGATAAAATATGTATTTTATTTGTGTGTGTTTTTTTTCTTCAAAAAAAAAATGTGTACTCGCACAATTTCACCACAAGATGGCTCAGCATTGCTTTGTATTGGTGAGTGGTTCATTTTCTGAAAGACAGAGGGGTTCATTCACTGATCCCGTGTCATTGCGTTAGTTAGAAATGTCCGTGTATGGAGAATGTATTGAATTTTTATTTGGTGGATGGTTTCTAAAATTCAATGCTCTTGACTTTTTTGTGCATAATAAGAAATAAACTATGAAACATACACTTTTACATTTATATATGCCCTTCGTGGCCTTTTCAAGGACATGGAAGTAAAGATTAAGTTTCGTGGGCATTGTTACTACTGTGGAAAGTTTTTTCTACACTGAATGAAGATTTCATTGCTTTTTCTTAACAACCTGACAATTTCATATTTCTCACAGCTAGTAACACGCTTTTAATGGACCACACACATTTGACAGCGGAAACTACAAAATATATCATGTGAAGCCACAAAGAAAGCATTGAACCTGAAGCTTTTTTTTAAATAAAAGTCCCAAAGCACCACATTAAAGACCCACTGAAGTAGCTTGAAACGCGTGTTGATGTTACTTCTACTGAAACAGGAAGAAAGGGCTGGAAATATCGAACAGTTTTTAAAATAGCCAATAGTGTTTTGTTTATATCACAGCTCGGTCAAAGCCGTTGAGCTCGTTATAGCCGCAGTTTCCTCCTAATCTCCATACTACTTTAAAATATATCATTCTGAGCAGAATTCAAATGGGTCCGGTATGTTTTCTGGTCTGTGCCGACTCGCGCAAGTGTACTTGGTGCCATTCACCATGTAGGAAATAGTAAATGTGTGAACAAGTGAACAATATATAATATATAATCAGCGTCTATTTATAATGTAGGGGGCGGAGCTTCAGATTCAAGAGAGCTTTTGATTGGACAGAAAATCTGATGAGAAGCTGAATTGCAGAGAGATGTCATCAAAATCAATTATCCATATTTTTGGAAGTTTTGAATGCTTATACCTTCTAAATGTGATTTTTGATTGTTTTGGATCACACTTGCTTATAGGTAACAGTAAGGCTAACATATTCATACTAAAAGCCAAAAAAACTTGATTTTATTGGGACTTTAAATTAGGGAGTTGACATGACGTTAAATAGTTAGTCATATAGAGTTATCCAGTGTGACATATTTTTACAACATTTATAATCATATTATATCATAATATATATATATATATATATATATATATATATATATATATATATATATATATATATATATATATATATATATATATACATATATTAGGGCTGTCAAAAGATTAATCGCGATTAATCGCATCCAAAATAAAAGTTCGTTTTTAATAATATATGTGTGTGTACTGTGTATAATTAAATTTGTATATATAAATACACACACATGCATGTATATATTTAAGAAAAATGTGTTATTTATATATAAAAAAATATATATTTATATATAATATAAACTATATAAATATATATACAGTATATGTATGCAAATATTTCTTAAATATATACATGCATGTGTGTGTATTTATATATATACAAAATAATTCTACACAGTACATAGGGTCCCCCTATGAAAAGAAAATATATTTCCCTATATATGAATGATCAATATATTAAATGGTTTAACAGTATATTTGAAAATATACAGAATAATATATTGTGTTAATATTACAATATATTGAATAATACATTAAAAAAAATCATATATTTAAAAACGTGAGACAATATATTTACTAATATATCATAATGTATGTAATTTTATATTCAGTAATACACTTCATAATATATATAGCAGCTACAGGGATTAAAGTTCTCAGTCGCTACGAGAGTATACGACGGATTTCCGTCAATATCAGGGTTCCCCCTGTCCTTATGTCTTAAATTCACTTTTCATAATTTGGCTGTAAATATTCTTACATTTCTCAAAGAGTGTAATAAATGTCTTAATTTTAGTTTGATGGGAAGGACGAGGTGTAGGCTATTCACCCTGCTCATGGGGGATGTGATCAAAGCCTGGAGTGGATGCAAAAGCATGTTCCTCTCTCCACTCTAAGCGTTCTGCTATCACTCCGCTCCTGATCCACTCCAGGTTTTTCCAGTCCCTCTCACGGAAAAACTGCTCCGTGTTCTCTCATTTGAAAGAAAGTTACAGAAAACAACTTCTACAAACAATTTTAATTTGCCAACAGTTAATAATAATAAATAAAAGTGCATGACGTGCAAATCAGATAACAATCAATAGCAATATAAACATGTTTAGTCAGGGCATCACTCCCGAACCGGCATCAACACTCCATTTTCAACATCTGCTTCCTCCTCCACACCACAGACACGTCTTTTTGCCGTCTGTGTCTGGCGTGATTTAACTTCTCCCCAGTTGTCCCATGAAAACCTGCAAAGCACGGCCTGCGTTGTAAGATATCTACGACCGGACTCTCGTAGACTCGTAAATTACACGGACTTCATCCTCCGTGAAGTGCTTACTACACAAAAAAAGTGCCCAAATCCAGCGCTTTTTCAACATTTCGTCACAAGGAAAGCTGTGAAATTATAAATAGGGTTGTTTCTTCTATGAGTGCAAACATAAAAAGGTACGCAGCAGGACTGGCCGCTTTTAGTCTCCGCATTTGTCCTCCGACTGCTACTGCTAGCGCTTTCACCGTAAAAGAGTTTACCCTACTTCCGGTCTCGGCGGCCATTTTTGTGAAAATAGGCCTAATGCCTAATGCATGAGAAGGTTACAAAAACTACACGAATGGCTTTGCACACGAAATGGGGCTTTTATTTTGCCGGAAGCTCAGTGCGTCTCGCCACATCAAGGATTTTTCGTCGCTTGTTGTCGCTGTGTCCATGGAAAGTTTGTGTGTGTGTGTGTGTGTGTGTGTGTGTGTGTGTGTGTGTGTGTGTGTGTGTGTGTGTGTTTTTTTTCCTTCCTGAAAGTTTCCGCAGGACTGTTGTTGCGCGCATCCAACATGACAGAGAGAGTAACGGACACCACGGCTGGCAGGCAAGTCATGTTTAATCATTACCATAGCTCTCTCTTCTTGTAAGTTAAGATGTTTAATAGGATTCTGCAAATTATTAACAGTTCGTGCTATATATCCTGACATTTTTGGCCAGAAGTTTCTTGGTCAGTGCAGATAACGCAGAACGTGAGAGTTTGAGTCGAGGAGGGGGGGTCTCCCGTTTCTGCTCTCCGACAGTTGTACTGACACCGCAGTAATTATTATGAAAGTTTCATATAACTCATATATTGGCTATTGAGGTTATGCGATGCTATCTTCCCTTTCAAAGTTTACTGCAAAGTTATAATGAACTTGTCACGCGCAGAAGAAAGTTTAAAGGGATCACGCAGTTTCACAGCGCGTGCCTGGCTCGGTACGAAAGATACGTGAATTGCGTACGGATTCTTAGAATTTGCGTCATTTCGAACTGGCAATTAAAGAAAGCAGCGCAAAATTATTACGATAATTTGACAAGATTAAACTGCTGGTGCTCATGCGTTCACACACCCGCTTACAAGTTTCTTAATGACATCGAATTAAGTCCAGTGATTACGTAATTTTTGTTACACAACATATACATTATTATTACTAATTATAAGAATGTGGTACGAGCTAATTTCCATACTCAGGCTCGTGTATACAAATGTATTTGTGGAAACACCGCTTTTACTTTAGTTATGATGTATTTTATTATTATTATTATTATTATTATTAATAATAATATGCCATTGTCATTTGCATATACATGTGAAATGGGCTCGTGAACATGTGTATGCAAATGAGTGTATGCCAGATGTGCTTTTCACTAGAACAAGCGACCGGAAATCCTGCCTGTACTTTAGTTTATAATGTATTTTTAATAATAACAATAATAATGTGCCATGCTCATTTGCATACACATGTAAAATGAGCTCGTAAACATGTGTATGCAAATGTAAAATATGCAATATGCAAAATAATAATTATTTTGTATATATACATACACACACACATTTAAGAAATATTTGCATGAATGTATGTATGTATGTATATATATATAATTTATATTATATATTTTCTTATTATTATTTTTTAAATATTTGATATAAAAAACACATTTTTCTACATGCATGTGTATGTATTTATATATACAAAATAATTTTACACAGTACACATATATGATGTAAACACAAACTTTTATTTTGGATACGATTAATTGCTATTATCTCACAGCCCTAGAACTATTTTGACCAATATTTTTTTAAAGATGCATAATACATATACACATAGACATATATACATAGACACATTTACATATACACATATATATACATATACATTTTAATTGACTTCTTTATGTTTTGTTGGTGTGATCAGGGTCTAAAACTAACTGTTGGCCTGTATTAACTTGCTGAAAATATTTCTTACAGCCCACGAAACTGTATTTAGCATATATTTGTAACCTTGTGACAGTGGAGCCATTGAGCTTCCTTAAAAAGAGCTGGTTGTGTCAAGCAGCAGATAAATAAATAACCAAATTAACATGTATGGCATTATATTTTCTAATGTTTATTTATTTCTATAAAATGCTTATTACTCTCGTTTGGACTTTGGTGAGTGTTAAATATTTACCTTGGGTGTGATATTTATAACATGCATCAGTTCAGTTGTGGTTTTCTGTGCATCTCTGTGTATTATATTGACATGAATTTCACACATAGCTCAGAGCACATTCGAAAACTTTTCAATGTATGAGTATAGAGAAGCGCTGATGCCAACATGTGCATGTTCATATATAGAACAGGAGATTCTGTTGCATCATGCGTTCGTCTCAAGCTGTAAGAGTCCCCGTTCCCACACTCGCTCGCCCCTGAACTCCTACCCTTACATGGGGGAACAGTGTGTCGAGATGTGACTGCGTGATATGGTCGAAGGAGCCTTAAACACTCAAAGCAGCGTGCTACTTGTGCATGTGTGTGTGTGCACACGTGTGTGTACATGCACTTCCTTTTGATCAACCTCCTTCAGGTTCTGCAGCCTCATAAAAGGGCGCAAAGCCATACTTTAATGCATGTTTTCTGCCCCGCATCAGCGCTTCTGTCTGGTTTTTGTGCATGCTAGTGTCAGGGAGAGATAGAACGACTATTGAATGGGCTTGTGCAAACAGGACAGGGGATGAATTACAAGGTTGCATTGTATCTTGTTGCGGTCGAGTCAAGAATGCTGTCATTGTGTGTTCTGAGACACTGAATATTTGTCTAGCAGATGCACAGACATCGTTGAGTGCCATTGAGGTGTTGAAATGTGTTTTTGCTTATTTGAAGACATACTTTTGGAATGACCCCCACAAAGCATGCATTACTAGTGCTCTGTGCTAACACACCTCTGCCCCCCCAGCACTATTGGTCACACTTAGAATTAGGGGTTTGTTAAAAAATTTGGTGTGTTACTTATGGGAGTTTGTGCTATGAACCTCAACTCAATTCTAAGCAATCAGAATTACAATTTTTATATGGTGGATGATAAAACTTACATGGAAGGAGGAAGCTGAGGCATATCTAGGGACCATGGGCCGGATTCATGAAAGTCTTTTTAAGATCCTTAAGAAATCTTCTTAAATAATTTTATTAAGAATGTCTTATTTGTTGAAAATATGCAATATTCTTAAAGGTAGGGTAGGCAATTTCAGAGAGGCTAGCAATAGCAAGCTAGCTTTGAAAGCATAGATCCCACCCTCCCTTCAGAGCGTCTCCAAAGCCACGCCTCCTTCAAAACACACACAGCAGAGTCTGCAAAGTTAAATTACCTCATGTCTCAAAGCACATAACATTACAATAATAATTAACATAAACAACTTACAGAGCTCTAGTTGTACCACCTGACTGCTGCAGATTCATTTCGGTGTTGATAGTGTTGACCAAGCGTGCGGCACAAGTGCTGAAAAGTGAAGCTTCAAATAAATCTTTTTTAAAGATGTTGTCTGTCATTTTAGGTAGTTTTTATCACACTGCTTTAAGTTCAAGTGTTCGTTTTTTAAAATAAGTTTGATCTTAGTTCGTTATTTGATGCTATAAAAATGGGAATGTGATGTCATGATTGACAGCTGTGTGATTGACAGCTTTTCTAAACAAAGTAGTCACCAAGGCACCAACGGACTTTATTTATTTATTTATTTATTTATTTTCGGTAGGAGATTAGAGCTTCAACCAGGGCTCCCACGGGTCATGGAATTTCTGGAATGTCATGGAATTTTAAAAGGTCTATTCCAGACATTGAAAGTCAGGGAATTTTATATATTTTTTGTGCAAGTCATGGAATATCAGGGAATTTAGTTTGTTGCTTTAAATTTTAGTTTCCATTTATCAAAATGTATTTTTTCTATACCGATTTTTTTATCGTGCTGTTTCACACATCTTTCTACGGAACCCCTGAGGGGACCTTTGCAAAAAAAGAATAATACGGACTTTCACATGCGCACAAGAAACTTTTGCGTGCGTATGAGAAAGTTTTGCGTGCGCACGCGTTACAATTTCCGGTTTGGTTATAGTGTCATTACTACAAATGTGGGAAAAGGGATGAGATGAGAGTGTGCTTGGAGCATACCTCCAGAGATTTGACTTATTATAGGGAGGTTGTTTGTGGACTGTGCTTTACTGTAAGAAAAAAAGCATGAATATCACATAGGCTAAATGAATATTAGGTCCCACATCATGGATTACATAATCAGAGAGTAGCCTATTTCTTTTCGTTTTGAATTGTTTCGTTTAAAGACATTCCAAGCTATCTTCAGATGTATTTCTCATGTATGTGAGGCATACACCGAGTTTCGGTTAATTTATGATGAGATAGGCTCCAGTTGACGTGCAATGCAAGTGACCACGGCGCGCCTCCATGATTATATTGTCTGCTATATATTTGCTTCTCATTTATTAAATACAGGCAATTGGTTGATGAAAAATGTTTTAAAATTAAAATACAATTTATACAAAACAAAATTCACTTTAAAGAAAGGCTTTCTACAAAACAAAACAGCTTGGTGCTCCGCAAAACAGCAGCCTGTTTTGCCGTTCATTATAGGTCATGGAAATTCATCTTTTTAGTCAATGAAAGTCAGGGAAAAGTCAGGGAATTTGACATTTGGTTTAGAGTGGGAACCCTGTTCAACGTTAATTTCTACATGTCCACTACTGTTTATTTCACACGGTAAACTTTGTACTAACCGTTTCTGTGGGAGTGAGGGCGGGACCTTTATATCGCGGCTTTACTTCCGGCTCACTACTGCGCTGAATCTGGTCTCGCGTTGATTACTGCGCAGAAGCAGGTCCCAGATCTGCGCAAGATGTCAGTGCCATATTAGGACTTTGGCGGCTTCACTTTTTACCAATGGAAGAGAGTGAAGGGGCGTCGTCCATCTTTTTTTACAGTCTATGGTGTTGACATTGAAATGCTTAAATCAGAGTCTGAGGATGTGAACAGCTCTGGGTAGAATGTCACGGGTTGCCATCTTGTAA